>NC_056742.1:275754491-275869572 GCF_019279795.1 Protopterus annectens | reverse complement strand
GCAACTTGGTCAGCAGTACACACTAGCTGTACCGTCCAGATCATGCTCTCCCTTGGTTTCCACCACTCTCAGGAACTTCCTGTCTTGATACCATCCAGGTATATCAGCTTGGTAATGTGTTCCATGGTTGACTCAGATGAAAATAGACAACACTAGATACAAAAATGATGTACTTACAATAACAGTAGATCCATGTTGTTTTATTTTTGTCCATTTCGACCTCCCTCCCTCCTGTGTCCTTCCATATTGGCACAAATAGCCTTCTGGTGACTGGATAGTTCTCTGGCACACCCTGTCTGTTAGCAGTTCTAACTGAATATCTTCCAGTCCTACCTTTTTAACTGTATACTAGATTTAGTCTTGCATATAATTTCTATAGCTTATTTTACTGGGGCCAACTCAGTCTGAGGCATGAAGATGGCGTGAAGGGAATTATAGGTAGGGTAGGAATCAGAGCCCTGGAATCAAGAAGCTTCAGAGTCTGTGCTGAGATTGGATCCAACAACCCCTGACTGAACCAGAAGAAAATCAGACAGCCTGGATCTATTATTATGGTAAGTACATAACTTTCATTTCTCATTTAAACTGATAGCGTCACTTCTCTGGCTAATCCATATATGAATGTGTCATTGAATATCTGTCACTCAAAACACTGGACCTAAGATTATTGAAAAAAAGACTGAATGCACAAAATGTGTGATCTAAGAAACAAGTACCCTCAGTAGCCTCACAAACGCACATCACAGGCAGCACCCACCATGAAACATACATCTAATAATTACACTGATTTGGTCCAAAAGCCCATAAGGTAAACCTCCATACAGTCCAATATTTTAGTCATACGTGGCTCCAAAGTGAGACACACCAACAGGCTGTGTAAAGAAAGGACTGCAGTCAGTTGCCTTTCAGGCACCAGGATTCCCTACATCACTCAAGCAGTCAAGTCCTTGCACCATAAGTACATGTGTGACCATACCTCTTAACCTAGATTCATAAAAAATCTGGATAAAGGCCCATGAAAAATAGATACAACTGGCAAAAAACAAGTACACTGATTAACATAAAATTTGCATACATAATTATGTAACCCCATCCACCCCAGTAGAACTGTGGAGAACGGACAAAATATTAAACACAACACACAAAATAAACAGAATTTATATTAATATTTGAATTTGTCTCAAAATTTGAACTTGTGCAAAACTAAAATACAATTTCCTTTTATAAAAATAAAATTTAACTGCTTCTACACTAATATAAAATAACGCAAAATAAAACCAGAACAAAACTTTTTATTTATATTAACATCTGAACTTGTATAAAACTAAAATACAATTTTCTTTTACAAAAATAAAATTAACTAGGGGGCATTGGGAGACATTGGTTCATGGAGAGAGGTGTGACTCTGCAAGTGAACAGTGTGCAGTTTGATTTGGGTATAGAGTCCGGAGACCCATACCCAAGACATACCGCATATTCCCTTTGTGGCCTGTGCTCTTAGTGCCAAGGTTGTATTTTATGGATTATTATTTGAAACAGACTGGGTAAAGCATCTCCTTCACATTTAGTGGCATTGGCTGCCATGAGGAGTCCATCACAAACAAACACTGACCATACAACTCCTAAACTGCATTGCTCACAGTTACTCACAGTAAGCTCAAGCCAACAATTCAATTTAACTAAAATATTCTAAATGTAATAGCTACTACATAAGCATATAATATGTAGTCCATAGTAGTTGCAGCCTCACTGCAGAAAGCATAATTAACTAAACTATATGACTATGCATTCCTACACTAAAAGTATTAAATACTTTGTAATGTAAAGTAATATTTAAATAGCAAAATAATTGAATAAATGTTTGAAAATCATATCTAATTACCACAAACTTGTCCATGCAATGATCCTGAAACTTAAACTAAATCCATCCGAATAGGTGAAAATAACTAGCCCACTCAAATGAAAAAAGGCATTAACACTAAAAAATCTGGAGGTGAATAAAAAAATAACTTAAAACAAGTCTCATCCCAGCCAGATAAAATGCTCACACATATCTCAAGCAAATACATATTTTACATAAAACACACATTTAAACAAAACATATCTAACATTTCCGTCAGTCCGTATAACTAATACCAGTGTTAAAGCCAGTACATAAATAACTAAACGTGTAGCTGTGATATCCCGAAATTTCAGCAGCATGTTCCATGCAGTAATCTAGCAGTCATCTTCTTGCATGAAGACTTTGAATTAATAATGCTGTCTGCTACAATTTTTCTACCCTTTTCCCAAGCAAAAAAACATGGCCACAATAAGTAATACATGGCATGCTACTCCATGACCTAAATGCTAAACTTTTCCATTGTAAACCCACTACCTAGCCTAATCCCTAAACCTACAAATCCACAATAAAATTGTGTTTCATGTTTGCCCATACCCTCTACCTGCCTTTCTCACTCTAATCCATCCAAATTCATCTTTTGATACTTTCTTCATTGATTCTTCACTTTTAAAGTTTTAATAATGAAAAGGGAGCTTCATATCATATGCCTTTTATGACTCCGAGATCACAGGATCACTGTACACAATCGAAAGTACAGAAATAGAAATGATTCAAATAGTCGATCATCATATAGTCACAGTAAATCAGATAAGTGCTTGCTTGTGTATGTCATCAGCAACAGATTCAAATTTCTACCAGTAGTGGACTGGAGAATGAGATAATAAAGTCTCACTCACTCACTGACTGACATGATCTGGCACTGGCAGCTGAGCTGAACTGAAATAGTATATACTTATACAAGTTTTTTTTTTTTTTTTTTAATTCTTTTACCTGGAGTCGGAGGAAGTTTTAGTTGAGCTGCTTGTTCCTGTCTTGAATCTGATCCTGGGTTTGGGTGGGATGGATCCTGAATTCTGGAGTGAGTTGTAGCAGATGCTGGCTGGCGGACCGGTCTGGACTCTGCTGTCTGCTCAACTGCTGCTGCACTGCAGAAAGAAAGTACACTGCACTTGTTCCTTCTTGGCTTAGCCTTGGCTAGTTGGCTGGCAGAAGAAGACTGCAGGAGTTAACTTAAATATTAAACAGCTCCTGCACTCCACTGAGTGCTCGGTGTGTGCTGCTACTGTGCTTTGTTGCCCACCCATCCCTCACTGCTATTCTGAAATCCACAACAAGAAGTTCTTTGCTTCATGAACATTAATTTCAACCTACGAACGTACTAAAAAAAGTAAACACAGACACAGTCCGAGAGCCCTCAGCCGAATGCTGACAGGCTGGCAGTCTGCTTGACGAAGATGACATCATCGTGCACGCCCCTGCACATGAAATCAGCAGCAACTTTAAAAAAAAAAAACCCAGAGAATTGAAGGATTCATTCGGGAATTTGTGGCACTCCATTATTTTCCCCTCAAAACAGAAAAATACACAAGAATTCGGTACAGTTGAGAGGTATGCATATGATGCAGTCATAGTACATGTGGGTGTAAATAACATGAGATGTACCATCATGGACTATATACACACATACAGATATTTCAGGCATGGGAAATAATGGCCTTCTAGCACGTCAGTATGAAAAGAGACATAATGGAGCTCTGGAATATGTGTCTGAGGCTGTTAGGAACCAAGACTTGAGCTACATTCTGACATCACCAAGAATGATACCGCAGTACTAGGAAAAGATTGTGATTTCAACAATTGCCTTAACTCCAATATATAGCAGCCTGGGAAGAGATGGTAGACAGAACTGCTTTGGCAGTGATGGCCTGCATCTCTCCCTTTAAGGCTTTCATGTATTAGCTACATCTTTGTCCAACCCCATAGTGCCTTTTTAAGTAATGTCAGTCTTCTAAAGCTTCCAACACACATAAAATTAATTTGGATAACATTAAGGTATTGCTACTTAAATCTAGGGGCCTTAACAAAAAACTCCACTCCCTACAAGCACTCACCCTGGAAAACATTGATATATGCTTCATGTCTATGATCTGTTTCAAGACCATTGAAAGTACTACATCAACACAGGGTTTCAATACCTGTCATAATTTTAGGCCCACCACATTAGTCAAAGGCAGTGGAGACTTTATATTTAAAAAAAAAAAAAAAAAAAGTCTGTTCATCTCGAGGCTGGTTAGTTAAGATAATGACCTGGAACTCTTCCATGTCCAACTTATTAACAAAACCTCATATCATATCTTACCATTATCATAGCTAAGACTCCCTTCTATGTCCTCCTTGGCCCATACCGCCTACCCAATTAGTGCAGAGTCCCTTTGTATTAAGCCAAATGCCATTCTGCTAGAGTTCATCTACCCCTTCTATAAACTGGGAGAGGTGTACATGCCCAAATATATATGCCTGGAGGTTTCTGGACTTCATCAATACAAACTCCCTGGACTAGTTTGTCCACACCCCAGCCAGATGGGGATAGAGTCAAGGATTTGGCTCTTACCAATATGGGGCACCTTTGCTCCATGCTAATTATAATTTCCTCCTTGGTCAAATCAGACCACAAGTCGATCACTTTCACCATAAGACTGAAGCGTGAGGTGTCTTCCAAAACGTGTGTGTTATGGAAAGGCTTATCATGTAAAACTGAGCAATAACCTAGCTAAATTCAAAAGCCCCTTCCATCTTCTTAACCCCAGTGCTTACATAGAATCCTTCACTGCCAAATTATATTCACATGTAAATAGCTGCATAGATGCAGCTGTCTTCTTCAGAAATAAATATAACTACAAATTCAAAAATAAACCCCCTAAGGTGGAACCCAAATATAGATAGGCTCTGCAGTAAAAAAGAAAAAAAACTAACTATGCAAAAATAAACTCTCAAGATGCCAAAAATGTTCTTGCTAAACTAAACAAGGAACTCTGGGACACTGATCATATTCACCAAAGCCAGATATTAGGTAACAATAGCCACTCAGGTTAAGGATAACCACAAATCTTTCTTTAATTATGTTAAAAATCCCAGAAACAATGTCCATCACTGTGTAGAGCCAATAGTAAATGATATCACATACTTGAACCCAGAGGATATAGGCAGTGTGCTAGTGGACTAGTTTGGCTCAACCTTCAATCCGCACTCCCTCCAGTATTCTCAGATTACATACTGATACCTAACACCTACAGCCACCCCACCAGATCTCCAAGAACCAGTTCTCAAGACATTATCTAAGGTCAAGAATGCTGCATCTGTGGGACCAGAAAACATACCAGGCCGCCTGCTGATTAGCCTGAAACATGACTAGTGTTATCCCCTACAGAAGCTGTTCAATAACAGTCTCAAACTGGGCTTCATGCTGGAGCAATGGAGGACCATTACAGTCATTCCTTTGCACAAAAGTGAGGTTTCAGTGGAGCCAGGTAATCACAGATCCATAAGTCTAATCTGTAAGGCTATGGAAATTATCATAATGTAATTAATAAATAAGGATATAGGTAACCTACAGACTCTCATCCCAACCCAGTTTGGATTCATAAAGGGCAGGTTCTGGCTACTTAATCTGGTCGACTTCTTCGAAAAAATTATTAAAGCAGTGGATGAGGGCAAAACCATGCACACCACCTATCTAGATATCCCAAAGGTGTTCAACACTATTCCACATCATGTGGGTTTCATAGATAAATCCTCCCAGTCTGTTAGGGTAGATGGCAACACCCCCCCCCAAAAAAAAACTCTCTGTAATGGTGTACACCAAGGTTTAGTCCTTGGGCCATTCCTCTTTTTCATTTACTTTTTAGAGGTCAAAGCTAATGCTGAGGGTTTGTGGATAACCAAGTCTGCAGCTGACTGAAACTAGGTATCATCGTAAACTCCCCAGAGGACCACAAGATTCTACAAAAGTGTCTATCCCAAGCAAGTAGCTGGTGTAGCATGGACTAAAAGTAAATACCAAGAATTGTATAATTGTATCCATTAGCAAGCATTGCTCCCTTTTTAACTATCACATTGACAACATATGGGAATCTATGTCTGCAATGAATTGTCATTTGATCATCATATATGCACCGATGCAAGGAAGCCCATTTTCATCGCACAGCTTATATCTAAAGGTATTTTGCCCTGATTAAGGGATTAATCCTTACACTCTACTCTGCATTAAGCTGATCATATACCTCTGCAAACCCTTGTCATGACTGAAATGACCACAATGTTTTCTCACTAAAAATCTCAAGGGCTAAAAATCATACAGATTATGCAGACCATTCCAAAACCTTGTCCCTCTTCTCATTGTCATATAGGTTACTGATTGGTAACTTCTGCCGTACATTTAAAACTTCAATGGACCCCGTTTTGTCAGACCTAGCAAACATTTGCAACCCAATGGAATCATAAATACTCACTCAAAGGGTCTTGGTCTCTTTTGCGAAATAAGTAGAACATGTGGGAGGGATAGGTATGTACCACAGAGAATAACTCTTCTATGAAACTTTTTCCCCCTCTACATAAGTACTTTGCTTACTCTCTTCAGATGTAATTTGAATGAATGGATGGGTAACCAAAAATTCACCCCAGCTTAGCAACCTTGCCCCTCGTGGATAGGAAAAACATGTAAATGTCCCAATATATCCTTGTTCAGCCCATGTCTGGATTATTCATATGCAAAATATAAGGGCTAAAAGTTACTATGGGAATGTAAGGCTAGGCATCTTAAGAACCTGAAAAGATCATTCCCCTAGCAAGTACCTGTGAACCCATATAAGATATAGTCCCATATTGACCACTTAGGTGGATAAACTTTGGACTTTGTTCTACCATTTGATGAGAATGGATCTTCTCATAAAGATGCAAAACATGGGTAGTTAATGACAGACCTTGGTAAATTTGTGACAACATAAACCCCATTCCATCTTCTTCGTGATAGACATGGTTTGGAAGATTACTGGAATTATTGCTGCTGTTGTTTTGTTGTGCCTTATTTTTGAGTGGCGCATGAGAGACTTGAGAGGAAGCAAGCTGGGAGAACATTATAAATAAAGGAGAAAGACTAGTAGCCTAGGAATGTTTTGGTACTGAGTTGAGTGAAGCTTACAATTTATGTCCTGCTTGTTGACAAGGATGAACCAACTCACCCCGATCTATTATTATGGTAAATACTGAACTTTTGTAAGTAAACTGGTGAAAGTTTAATCATGTTTGCAGGATTCTGAAGTTTCCATGGAGGTCATGGTGAGAACAGAAAACAGTATTCAAGGTGTGGGTTGCATATTTTGTTTGCTGTGTTCTTATAAGCTTCAGTCATTTATGTTAGATACATTTGATGTAGTGGGTGTAGGACATTGGAGGATCTAGATAAATGCCTAAGAAATGGAGTAGGAAAACTTGCTCTGTATTGGACTTTGATAGATCTTTAATTACAGTATAAGAAAGTTTGATTTTTTTATGACTGGTAATAAAGACAATGGTTTTATTATTTTGAGACATTAATTTGCAGATCCTTGGAAAAAACAGTTTATTTATTTAACATTTGTTAACCGGGAAAGTCCGACTTGGAACTAAGCCAATTTTCAGCTGAGGCCCGGGGAGAAAAGCTCCAATTAGAACAAAAATATAAAAAACATAATTGTAGCAAATACAAATCTACAAGGGTCAAGTAGAATAGTGTGCAACGTGATACACAATCTAATGTTATACATACACGAGGACATTAGAAACTAGAATTTTATACATACATAAGGAAGTTAGTCACTCAGATAGATAGGTTTGACATTATAGTATAAGGAAATATAACTTTGATATATACCAGTATGCATTTAGGCTTTAAATGAGCAATCCATAATTACAAGGTAAATAACATTATAATGTTATAAAATAATGAGCAAGCCAGAGTTAGAGAGGTACAGGCATCATTTGTAAGTATATAATTGAGTACACGGAGTAAACAGAGGTATTACTGATCTTCTATGTTACTATAGAGTTATTTCTCGGTAAGAAACAGCTAGGGTATAGAGTGAATGGTATGAGGCAGGAAAGGCCTATAGATTAGAGTGTGGAAAAAGTCTGGAGTAGAGTTGGAGAGGTGGCTGTAGAGATTGATAGGTAGCTGTTAGGGGTAGAGCAAGGGCACAGCCATTTGCTAAGGAGGTGTTTTTTTAAGCTTGTTTTGAATAGAACTAGGGATGCTGTAGAGGTAATGTTTGCTGGCAATTCATTATGGATTTTTCCCATGTAGTTTGCAAAGAGGGAATCACCTGCTTGATTTCTGGATATATAGGTTTTTATGTGATGTTTGTTGGTGGGTCAGAGTAGTCTGTCGGTGGCATAGGGTTGCAAAAGTGTTTGTAGGGCTGGTATTTTTTCACGATCTGAGAGGATTTATGGGCCATTGTTAGTTGTATATAGTGTAGGAGTTGGGGGAGTTTTAACCAGTTGAGTTACTTGAGGGCAAGGCAATGGTGTGATCTAGCTGGCAAGTTTGTGGCATATCTTACAATTTTATTGTAACAGGTTTCAAGTTTTTGTAATTCAGATTTCTTAAGATTAGTGAGAACAGGGGCTGCATACAGTAAGGCAGAGGTTAAGTGGGTATGGGCAATGGCAATTTTTGGTATTTTGGGTGAAGTAGTGTTTGTTCCTGTATAGGGTACTAAGTTTTTTATGTATTTTTTACTGTCTGGGAAATGTGAATGTCAAATTTAAGTTTACAGTCACTTTCTATTTAGTGTGGGGGGGATGCGGTTATAATAGTATTGTTAAGTGAGGCAATGTTAAAAGTGTTAGAGTGGAAAGCAACTTTATTGGGATAGGTAATATAAATATCATTTAATGTAGATTTAATTGTACAAGCATTTGACCAGAGAAGGCATCAGTGAATTTCCCATAAATACAACTATTAACAATCCAAAAATGCTACACAACCATTCATGGAGCACCTCGTGAATTCATTCCTAAAAAATATTCTGCAAAGTCATTTTTAGGAAAAAACACAGAAAAAAGGCTTGTGTTAGCAATCAGTCGAGCACTACTACAAAGTCATTCATTTCTCCCAATTACACTTGGAAGCACCACTTTTATTTATCACTGAAAAATGTTCTGCAGCTTCATCCACCATCACACCATTCATTACATTACTGGAATTTCTATCCACTTACTTTAATAGCACATCAACATTTTACAAAGGTAGGGGCAAAGGCACCCACACTCCTCCATTATTTATGCGCACCTACATCAGGGTACAACCACTAGTTTCACGTTCAATATAGGAGTTAATAGGAATTTACTAGGCTATCAACCTGGAGGTCATTTCAAGCTTAGCTGTTTCAGCCTAATGTAGTACCATAGATATTCTAGTCAATACCCAGGATTGTATTTAGTAATGACTGTTCATGTCCAGGAGGGTTGTTGGTGCTATCCCTGGTAAGAATTTACGGTGCCCCATCCACTCATCCAGGTTCTTTTTGAATAGTGTCATAGAGTTGCTGTGTTTCACATGAGCTGGTAGCCTGTTCCAAAGATACGGCAGTCATTGGGAGACAAATCTGTCCCTCCAGCATGTCCTTTTCAAGTCACATGCCATATTTAGGTCCCTGGAACAGGCAGCTCTAGTCCTACTTGTTTTACAGATGTGCAGCAAATTCATTAGGTTTGGGTCTGAGATTGCTCTGTAAGCCAGGCATAAGTCTCCCGTAAGAAGTCTATACAATACATAGTATAGTGACAGGGACTTTAGTCAGTCTGCATAAGGCACATGCTGGAGTCCCTTGATCTTCTTTGTTAAAAACCTTTGAAGTCTCTCTAATTGTTGCTCTGTATGGTACATGCCAAAAGGGGCATTATATTCAATTATGGGCCTGATAGTGACTAGTATAGAGAGGTTATAACCTTCTTTGCTCTATAGGTGATGGCTTTACTAATCAAGTGTGCTACATAGAAAGCCTATCTTACTACACATGGTGGTCAAAGTTAAGGTTGCAGTCAACTTGTGATCCCAGATCCCTTCCCACTTTGTAGGTACTTAGGGTATTGTTGTTGATTTGAATGTGTGAAGGACATTGTTTTTGCCAAAGGGAATAATGATGCATTTCTTTGCATTCAGTTTGAGACCGTGACTAAGACACCAGTCATTGGTCTGCGTAAGACCCTCCTGAAGTATACTGACATAATTTGGGGATTCAATAATTGCACCTAGTTTGCAGTCGTCCGCAAACTTGGTCAGCCACAACGCCTTAGTTTTGGCCTGAACGTCTGAGAAACTGCTTTTATTTCACATTTGCAGAAACTGTTCTACTTTTGACAAAAAAATACTTCAATCAGTCAGAAACTCAGTACACCATTTGATGACAAATCAGTGAAAAAATCGAAACCCACTTTTTCTAGTCCTTCTAGCATGTCGAGGGATCAGTTGCTTGTGTCCTCTCCTGCTCAGCTGGTGAACCTGGGAATATTGAGGCAATGTTACAATTGCCTCATGTACACAGACAACCCTCTCCTCCTCCCACAAAACACAAATACATGCGAGAGATGCAACTATACGGCCAAACTGGAGGCTGAGCTCTCTCAACATAGGACTGGCAAGACCAGTCAGGAGGAGAAGGTTACCACACACACTATAGACCCAGTCTCACATAGTACCATCACAACCTCAAATCATACACATAAACACACAAAGACATACTCGGCGGCTCTGATCAAAAATCTACCAAAACAGCAGAGGCCACCAAAGCAGACACCCAAACAACCACCACCTCAGAACACAACACCTGCAACACATAGACCTCACAGTCAGAGTGTCAAACAGTCACAGCCCTTAAGGCCAAACACAATGCCAGACACACTAGTCATTGGTGACTCCATAGTCAGACACACTGACGCCCGCCACCAGACTGAGTAAGGAGAAGGTCACAGTAAGCTGCCTGTCGGGCGCTAGAATCCGCCACATAACGCAAGCACTCAGGTCTCTCAACAGCAGGTACAAATACGACTCAGTCATTGTCCACGCTGGTGTAAACGACCTGAGACGCACCTCCTTGGACTACATGAAAAGAGACATTGAGGAGCTCTCTGATTATGTAGCCCAGGCAGGTATGACCCTGACCTTGAGCAGTATCCTACCTTCACCAAGAATGATGCCACAATACAGAGATAAGATGATCAGCTTTAACAATTGGCTTAAACTCTGGTGTCATTCAAAGGGGATCCAATGTCTGTCTGCCTGGGATGACATGCTGGACAAGCCACGCTGCCGCAAGGGACGGCTTGCACCTGTCACCCTGGGATTCCGGATATTGGCAAAGGCTCTTGCCACCCCCATAGTGCCTTTTTAGGCAAGGCTCAAATTCTAAACCTACTACCCTAGAACACAAAAAAGGAAAAAAACTAAGGGTAATGCTGCTCAATGCCAGAAGTCTAAATCTCAAAATGCACGCACTCGAGGCCCTTCTCAGTATGGAGAACATCGATGTCTGTGCAGTGACAGAAACCTGGTTCAAGGCTCCTGAGAGCACCCCAGCACTATCAGGTTTTACCTCTTATCATGCTCCGGCCCCAAAATCCGGACAATACCAAGAAAGGAGGGGGGGTATCCATATTCATCAAAGACACCCACATCTCAAGACTGGTGGCAACGCACGATGCATCGGAGACCATCCAGGTGCAATTAACCATAGGCAAGACTGCTCTACAAATTGTAGCATGTTACAGGCCACCCTCACAAACTCAGGAACCTCACATGGCCTTCCTGAAAACACTAGAGGGATAAATGTATCACCAAACACCATCATACTAGGTGACTTCAATTACCCTAATATAGACTGGGAACACTACTCAAGCCCAAACACCCTAGCCCAAAAGTTCCTGGAATTCATAAACTCAAATGCCATGGAACAACTAGTCACCATCCCCACAAGAGGAGAAAACATACTTGATCTCATCATCACGAACATGGGAGCACAATGTTCAACACCGAAGTATACCCTCACTGGTGAGATCAGATCACAAACTAATCTCGCTGGAGGTCCTCATCCCACCCCCACCTGAAATAAAAAGACCACAGTAAAGAATTTCTGAAAGCCAACTTCACACTTCTAAAGACTAGTGTGGTCTCCTTTAAGGCCCCGAGCCGGCAGAAAACAGTACTCAAGCCGCTGAATCACTTACAAATGCCTTCTACCAGCACCTGCAGGACTGCATGGATAAGGCAATCCCAAGCAAAACAAAGACTCTTTGTACCAAAGGCAAGCGTCCAGTCTGGTGGACCCCAGCCATAAACAAACTCTACAACAAAAGGAGGAAGCTACTACAAGATAGAGCAAAATCCTTAAAAGGTAAGACACCCTTGATCACTATAAGAAAAAAAACTAAGAGCTCTCATAAAATCATCCAAAGCAAATTTTGAGAGAAAAATAGCTAAAGACTCAAAAGACAATCATAAGGCCTTCTTTAGCTATGTTAGAAACCTGGGAGGAAACTCCCAGATATGCTCAGAACTAGTTCAAAATGATGTGAAGATTACTGATCCTACAGACATTGCCAACATACTGGCTGATAGGTTCAGTGCAAACTTCTCCCCTCCCCCAAAAGGAGAGATATCTATACCAAGCGATTGCAGCCCCCAAACATCTCCAACGCCCAAGTGAGAACTGCTCTCTCCAAAGCAAAAACACAGCATCCATGGGACCTGATGGTGTCCCCGGCTGTGTGCTCCACGAACTCAACGAGGAATTAAACCCACAGCTAGGACAGCTGTTTAATCATAGTCTTACCTCTGGATACGCACTCCAGGAGTGGCGACTGCAACTGTGGTCCCACTTCACAAAGGCGGTGCCTCCACCGACCCTGGAAATTACCGCCCATTAGCTTGACAAGCCTTATCTGCAAAGCCATGGAGAGGATCATAATGGACCTCATAAATAAAGACATAGGGAATTTGCAGACTTTGGATCCATCCCAGTTTGGCTTTGTCAAAGGCAGATCATGCCTTCTAAACTTGGTTGACTTTTTCAAACAGTCACCAAAGCCATTGATGAGGGAAAGGCAGTCCATACAGCCTACCTCGATCTGGCGAAGGCCTTCGATACAATACCCCACTCGGGTATCATTGAAAAACTCATCAGCTTAAATGTTAACCCATACATCACAAGATGGGTTGCAAACTGGCTGAGTGACAGAACCCACAGGGTCAGAGTTGCTGGCGCCATGTCAGACTCAAAGCCTGTCACAAGTGGTGTACCACAGGGCTCAGTCCTGGGCCCACTCTTGTTTGGCATCTACTTTTCCAAGTACAAGCAAACACAGGAGGGTTATGGCTGACAAAGTTTGCAGATGACTGCAAACTGGGCCATAGTAGAAAACACATCTGACACAGATATCCTTCAGAAGGGTCTCACAGAAACGGATAACTGGTGCCAGAGCCATGGCCTAAAGTTAAATGCCAAAAATGCATAGTCATACCCTTCGAAAAACAAGGTTACCCCTAGCTACCAAATAGGTGGCAATCCACTGAGCACAGAAGAAGTTATCAGGGACCTGGGGACCCAGGTTGATAGTAGTCTGTCATTCGACACCCATGTAGCTAAAGTAGTTAGGAAGACCTTCTACATTGCCCACCTTATCATGAAGGGATTCTCATCTAGATCAAGGAGGTCATAGTCTCCCTATACTCATCACTCATCAGACCAATGATTGAGTACAATGCCCCATTCGGAATGTATCTGACCCGACACTTGCAGCAGCTGGAGAGGCCACAAAAGTTCCTCACCAAAAGGATAAAGGGTCTCAAACATCTGTCCTATGCTGCCCGACTGAAAGAACTCCAGCTCTATTCAGTCGCCACGCTTGCTCAGAGGTGACCTTTGCCTAACATACAAGGCCATGTCAAACCCAGATTTGATGAATATGCTTCACCTCAAAAATCTAGATCCGTCAGAGTCACAAGGGCGGAGACTTAAACCTCGACACGGCTATTAATAGGACGTGCTGGAGGGATAGATTCATCACCCAAAGACTCCCTATGCTGTGGAATAAAATCCCGGTATATGTGAGGCAGAGCACCTCGCTGGCCTTGTTCAAGAGAAATCTTGACCAATGGATGGGAGATCGCAGATATACCCCAGGGATTACCTCAGTGTCACTGCTCAACAGAGGCACAGCAAAATAATGGGTATAGTTCCCCATACTAAAGGGGTGGCGTAAGCCACAAAACTATGGGCTAGGCTTGTAAATGCCCTCGGGCAGATAGCCTAGTATGAACCTATGAACCTATGAACCTATATTCGATGAATTATTAATTTTAGTGCCACTACTGCCATATATACATATACAGACATATAGCAAAAGATTGAAATACATTGTATCTAGCTATCTTTATATACATACTATATATATAATATCCATATATAATTTATATATATAAAGATATACAGTCAACAACAGAACAGAGTGACTCAAAGGAGTGAAAAAGAGCAAATGCACTAAGGAGTGACATACTGAAAAGAACAAATCACAAAGCCACGAATACCTCTCTCTGTCCCACTGTTAGTAAACACCAGTTACAAAACCCAGATCAATCATTGTCTGAATAATGGTGCTATCAGGAATACTACATGAGTAAGGGTGGTCAAGGGGGCTTAACTCTTTTGCACCACCTTACTGATTTGTGCTAACCCTAAATCTACATCTGGCCCTAACCCCAATCCTATGCATTACATTGCTAAAAAACCTTTACCTAACAATACAAGTAAACAAATCAAAAGGACATAACACCAAATAGGCACAACATTAAATCTGTCCCTTTACACAATTCTTATAGGTTCATAGGTTAGTTCATAGGTTAGTACTAGGCTATCAGCCCTAGGGCCTATACAAGCCTAGCCATAAACAATTCCCTGAATATTTCTTCCCACATTATTTACTTTCCTGGACCCCTGTCTAGCAGGGCGACTGACGTGATCCCTGGGGTGAATTTCCTTTCTCCCATCCAATCGTCAAGGTTCCTCTTGAAGAGGTCCAAAGAGGCACTCTGCTTGACATGTATGGGCAATCTATTCCAGAGTCTGGGGAGTCTCTGGGTCAGGAACCTATCCCTCCAACATGTTTTGTTTATTGTGATGACAAGGTTTAGATCCCTGGAGCGTGTAGCTCTGAGGGATTGGGATTTCTTTAAGTGTAGCATGTCCAACAGCTCTGGGTTTGACATGGCCTTGTATGTTAAGCAGAGATCGCCTCTGAGTAGACGATATGTGACAGAGTATAGCTGGAGATTTTTAAGGCGGTCAGCATAGGGCATCTGCTTTAGGCCTGTGATTCTTTTAGTGAGGTATTTCTGAGGCCTTTCCAGTTGTTGCAGATGTCTTGAGAGGTACATACCAAATGGGGCATTGTATTCTATAATGGGTCTAATGAGGGATGAGTACAGTGGGACAATGACCTCCTTTTTTCTGGATGAAAAGCCCTTCGTGATGAGATGTACCACATAGAAGGATTTCCTGACTGTTGTGGCGATGTGGTTATCGAAGGTGAGACCACTGTCCACCTCTGTCCCTAAGTCTCTTATCACACTTTGTGTTTAGTGTACTGCCACCTATATGGTAATTCATGGATACATGTTTTTTCCCAAAGGGGATAACAATACATTTCTTGGCATTGAGCTTGAGCCCATGGCTCTGGCACCAAGCATCTGTTTCTGTAAGGCCCTTTTGTAGAGTATCCGCATCATTTGGGGATTCAATAATGGCTCCCAGTTTGCAGTCATCTGCAAACTTTGTTAGCCAGAGTCCCTTAGTGTTGACCTGTACTTCAGAGAAGTAGATGCCAAACAAGAGCGCCCCAGGACTGAACCCTGAGGTACTCCACTTGTCACTTGTCTGGAGCTGGATTTGGAGTCGGCTACTTTTACAGTGTGGCTTCTATCAGTAAGCCATTTAGCAACCCATTGGGTGACATAGGGATTAATGCCCAACTTACTAAGTTTATCTATGATTCCAGAGTGGGGGATGGTGTTAAAGGCCTTGGCAAGGTCTAGATAGGCTGTGTGGACCACCTTACCCTTGTCCATGGCTCTGGAGACTGATTCAAAGAAGTCAATCAGGTTCAGGAGACAAGATCGACCCTTCACAAACCCAAACTGGGTGGAGTCCAGTGTTTGAAGGTTGCCAATGTCTTTGTTTATAAGTTCCATGATAATACGCACCATGGCCTTGCAGATAAGGCTTGTCAGACTGATGGGACGGTAGTTTCCGGGATCCAAGGTGGATCCCCCCTTGTGGATTGGGATAACTATAGCTCTGCGCCACTCAGTGGGCATGAAACCTGAGGTGAGGCTATGATTAAACATGACACTTAGGTAAGGTGCCAGTTCATATTGTAGTTCATGTAGTACACAGCCCGGGATGTCATCTGGTCCCATGGATGCTGTATTCTTGGCTTTAGAGAGTGCGTTTTGTACCTGTGTGGCCGTTATTACTGGAATTTGGCAATCTTCCGGTATTGAGATGGGCCATTTAGGGGTGAGAGTGGGGTGAAGTTGGCACTGAATCGATCTGCCAGGATATTGGCAATATCCTTCGGATCAGTATATTTAATGCCATTCTGTTTTAGCTCAGAGCAGATCTGAGCATTGCCATTTAGATTCTTGACATAATTATAGAATGCTTTGTGGTTGTCTTTGGAATCTTTGGCAATTTTATTTTCGTAACTAGCTTTGGAGGATTTTATGAGGCATCTCAGTTTCTTACTGAGGCTAGTAAGGGAGTTTTTGCATCCTGGGATTTTCCTCTTTTCTGCAAAAGTTTCTTCCTTTTGTTGTAAAGTTTGTTTATGGCAGAGGACCACCAGATTGGCTTCCTTTTTGGATGAGAGCATTTTGGTTCTATTTGGGATGGCACGATTCATGCATGAGTGGATGTGCTCGTACAGTGCGTAGTGTAGGATTCAGCAGTTGAACTTTCAGTTCCGTCTGCATGGGTGTCATGAAGTTTGTCACTTCTGACTTGAGTAGCATGAAGTTGGCTTTAGAGAAGTTTTTATGGTGGTTTCTTTACTGGGGGTGGGGTGGGATGTGGATGTTAAGGGTGATTAGCTTATGGTCAGACCTGACTAACGAGGGGTGACCATAGGTATGGAGCATTGATTTCTCATGTTGGTAATGACCAGGTCTAGGATATTGGAGCCCTGGTAGGACTATGGATTAGTTGATCCAGGGCGTTGGAATTTATGAATTCCAAGAACCGCTAAGAAAGGTGTTGGGACATGAGTAGTTTTCCCAGTTAATGGCAGGGTAGTTAAAATCACCCAGTATTAGGGTGTTTGGTTCTATCTTAATATTTTCCAGTATGTTTAGAAAGGTGTAGTGAGAATCTTGGGGTATGGTGGGGATCTGTAGCAAGCTACAATTTGGATTGCAGTCTTACCTAGTGTTAGTTGCACTTGGAGAATTTCAGACACATTGTGTTGGCCAACTAGCCTGGTGGTGTGAATATCCTTGGTGAATATTGACACTCCTCCACCTTTAGTGTTTCGGTCCTGGTTTGGTGACCGAAAAGTGTGGTAAGAGTTGTAGCCTGGTATTGCAGGGGTGCTCTCTGGAGCCTTGAACCAGGTCTCAGTTACTGCACAGATATCGATGTTCTCCATTTTTAGGAGTGCCTCGAGAGAGTGCATTTTGAGGTTTAGACTTCTAGCATTGAGTAGCATTACCTTCAGATTTTGCATGCTTGTACCTGTTATGGTGGTGGTTTTGTCCTTTGAAGTTTGCCTAAAAAAGGCACTATAGGGGTGGCAAGAACCTTAACTTGCAAACACTCATAAATACACACTAACTGCATTGATACAGTCTTGCACATTATCACAACCACCAACTTTTTGGTCATTAATTTCCTGCGCTCTCCTACTTGCCTGCAGTATATAAAACTGGAATTCAGATGTATGTGATTAATACAATCGAGTAATCACTTTTTTATTCTCATACAAACATGTCAGCTAGATGATTTGTTGACCATTTGAATAACCACTATATGCTACGGATCCATCCTCAGCCACTCGACAGACTTTAGGCTCTGTACTAGACCTCCTACCTTAACCCACAATCCCCCAACTACTCCTGAGATACCCCAGATATTATTTGCCACTTTAGTGATAAGTCTTGGTCGTTGTTAGCTTGAGTGATTTGTTTGGCGAGAGAATTGTTTTGGGATATATACTAATTTTATTTCCATATCTCTCCACTTTTCCTTCATTTAGGTCTGTTCCTGTTATAATCCACCCGTATTTATTAAAAAAAAACTAATTTTTCAAATGTTCTCTCTAGTTCTGTCGCTTGGGCCTTAAGCCCAAACTCTTCCATTTGCTACCCTTGTGGTACATCTTCCAGTATCATTGCTTTTATTTATCTTCTTTATTCACTATTTAGTTGTTATTGCCATTTGTCGGTAAATTCCTTACCAATTAAAGGATGTCAGAAAAGCTTATTGGTTTTAAAAAATGCTCTGCTTGTGGGCATAAGATCCCAAATTCTGATGGTCATTTACTGTGTGTGTACTGTTTAGGTTCAGGGCATCTAGATGTTTCTTGTGACATTTGCTCTAGGTTTAACAACAGGGCCTCAGTCAAAAGTTAAAGTAAATTAATTCTAAAAGGACTACTCTTATCTTCTGCTTCTTTGGATTCTGGAGCACCATCTTCCTGTAAGAAATCCTTAGGGAATACAGCAGAGAGAATCAAGAAAACATTCCTCTGATGCTCTCCTCTATCAACTTCTTCATGCTTGGCTGCACCTGAGAAGATATCTAAATTGTCATCTCTGACCACCACCAAGAGTTCAACTCTGACAAAAACAAAATCAAAACCTTTGGATCCATCCAGATCTAAGTCTCCAAAGTTTTCTCCTGAACCCCTGTCTTCCAGGCTTCATTCTCCCTTCTTACAACACCCATCTTGAAGAGCTTCCTGTCCACCATCAACTTCACCTTCTCTGAGATCATCCAGGAGCATATCAGAAGTGGAATTGAACAGGATGATAAAAAAATTTCTCAGAACCCAGATCCAGTTGGTGTTATACCAGCTCTGTCTCCCATCAGACCTGTTAACCTCTCTACCACTCAACTCCAGGCTTTAGCTCCTATGCCAATCCATCTAGTGGTTTCAGAGTTTTTAGAGCATGTCTGTGTCAGATCTGAAGGCTTGCCTTTCTTCAACTACAACACTTTCTCTGACTCAGATGGGTCTGACCTAGTCAGAGCCAAAAGGATCTTGAGGCTATAGCATTGGTGCCAGATCAGGTGGGTTGGGATTGACTCTGATGGTTTTAGAGCTATCACTTCCTCTGGGAGCTTCAGCGCCGGACAGCTCTGCTCCAACGTTTGCCTCCCAGGGGGGATCAGGTTTTGGTCCTCTCGGACTTCTTCAGATCCACTGGGGGTGAGACTGAGGTCCTCTATGGCCTTAGCTTTCGATGTAATGGAGAGAGCTTTATCATCTTCAATGGAAAAGGCAACCTTAGCTCCCTCGGGTCCATCCTACATTCAGTTGTCTAGTGTGGAAGCTGGGTCTGTTCATTGTGCCCCATCGAGACAGTCGGTCAAGTGAAGCCTCAAGACTGTCCTCACTCAAGACACTGCTGGCACTTCTGAATCCTCTCCGGAGCCTCCCGCTGAACATCCTCCTCAGAAGCAGATATTCAAAAGGAGGCAACTAGACTTTCTTCAAGGGTCATTCACCAAAAACACTGACTTTGATGAAGGAGAAGGGTCCCCCAGATCACCTCTTGAGGATGTTTCATTCGGACAAATTCTCGAAATTCAGAAAGGTTGGTCTTCTGAACCCCTCCTTCCCATGAGGAGTCAGTGTTCTTCAAGGCTTTCGAGACTTACTTGGGTAACCTCCCCTCTGGCAGATGAGATTATAGACCTCATCTCTTGCTGGGCTTAGAAGGATCTGGATGTCATGGACCCCATCCCTAAACACACAGACAAGTATCTTGTTGCACTTAAAAATAAGGCTCATTAGAGTAAGGGTTCCCCTGTGGATGCTATGGTGGTTGTAACAACAGCTACTAGGAAAGAACTAGCAGAGCAGAGTTCTTCTGTCCATCTTCCTTATAGAGAATCTAGGGCATTGGACAGGTTTTGGGAGTTATTTGACACGTTATGAGATTTCAGAGGGAATTAATCAAACAGTTCTCCAATATCCTCTCCAGGTCCATTTCCGTGGAGTGTAAGAAAACAGTTTCTGTGTAGCTGGCCACCCTCCAGTCCTTATCCAATTCTTCCATGAGACTGATTTCTTATGCAACACAGCAAAAAGTAATTTATGTGGTTAAAGATTAGTCTCGCACAGAACAAAAATCCAACAATAAGATAAAGAGACGAACCACCAAAGCTAAAAGCAAAATAATTTATTGCAACCAGGTAAACACTTTCACGTATAATGCTCTTCTTCAGACCATATGGTCATTTATCAATGCCCCTGTTGATGGATCCACCTTATTTGGTTCTAAGGTGAAAGAGACTCTCCAGGAGCAAGCAAGATGGGAAGACCCTTTCTGCTCTGGGAATCCATTTTTCTACTTCTCAAAGGACCTTCTTCTGAAGCCAGAGAGGGGACAGAAAATTGTGGTGTAGAATGTTGCGGTGTTCTTCCTAGAACTCCTATGGAAAAAGATCCCCTTGTGGCAGAGGGGGGAATTCTAATGGGAAACCCCATCCTTGTGGCAGAGGTGGCCTGCAATATCAGGGCTTCAGAGGTTCCTTTTTGGACAAGCCCTGTCAGCATCCTGGAAGGGTTACCTGACTGTTGCACTCTGAATGCAGTTGGAGGATAGGATAGGAAGCCTGGATTGCCATTACCAAAGATTTTTGATTGCAGAATATCATATCCAGAGGTTATTATATACCATTTTCCCTTTTTCCTTCAAAATGCGACAGGAGAATTTCCGACATTCCACCCAGTCAAAGGAAAGCCAGCTACAGAAATACAAAATCTGTTAGAAAAAGAATAATATAACCGGTCCTGCCAGACCAACAAGGACCTGGAACTTATCTGTGATTCTTTTTGGTGCCAAAAAAGACAGGAGACCTCAGACTAGTTTTGGATGTCAGCAATTTAAATCAGTTTGTGAAACACTGAAAGTTCTGGATGGTCATGGTTCAGTCCATCCTGCCTCCTTTAAGGAAGGACAAGTGGATGTGCTCTGTAGATCTCCAGGTTGCATACTGTCATATCAAAATACACAGGTGCTCCAGAAGATACCTACAGTTCTGGCTAGGAGCCAGTTACTACCAATTCAGAGCACTACCCTTTGTTCTCACCACAGCCCCCTGGGGTTCACCAAGTGCATGGTAGTGATAACCGGTCCTGCCAGACCAACAAGGACCTGGAACTTATCTGTGATTCTTTTTGGTGCCAAAAAAGACAGGAGACCTCAGACTAGTTTTGGATGTCAGCAATTTAAATCAGTTTGTGAAACACTGAAAGTTCTGGATGGTCATGGTTCAGTCCATCCTGCCTCCTTTAAGGAAGGACAAGTGGATGTGCTCTGTAGATCTCCAGGTTGCATACTGTCATATCAAAATACACAGGTGCTCCAGAAGATACCTACAGTTCTGGCTAGGAGCCAGTTACTACCAATTCAGAGCACTACCCTTTGTTCTCACCACAGCCCCCTGGGGTTCACCAAGTGCATGGTAGTGGTTGCAGCTCACCTGAAACTGTAAGAATTGCGGGTGTTTCTGTATCTAGACATCTATCTGCTTCCACCAAGCCTCTACTAATTCAAGCCAGGAATCATCTGCTCCATCTCTGTTCTCAAACGGACGTCACCATAAACCATTCCAAGTCTCAACTTTGCCCAGCACAAACTGTAGTTCATTGGAGCCCATCTAGATACCAAATCACAAGTGGCAAACCTACCTCAAACAAGATTGGAGACCTTAGGGAAACGGGCATTACACATCCTTACTCTGTCCACATCCAGCCAGGTTAGTCCTCCAACTATTTGGCTCGATGGCAGCCTCCATAGTTCTAGTGCCTTTGGTGAGTTTCCACATGAGAATGCTACAGTGGACCCTAGCAAAGTCAAAGTCAAGTCAAAGCAAACTTTATTGTCATTCAGAAATCACACAAGTGCAAAAACTGAACTAAATTCCTTGTCTCTGGGCTCCATGTACAGATAACATATAGACTGTTTTCACAGACATTTACACATATAACACCTAGCTATTACATCACAGACATGCAGGTAGACAGTCTAATATTGCACATAATTAGAAACACATTTTAACACTTATCGAAGTGAACACTTACTTGCATGAGACTTAGTATTGCACAGGTACTTGGTTAAGACATTGCATTGATCCTTGCACAAAAAGAAACACATGAGTATTGCACTGTGAACATTAGGGTCTATATCAGAACATCGAAGTATTAAAACTTCGAATGTTCGTATATCGAACACTATTCAGCGAACGCTAAGAATAGCAAAGCTGCAGATCAACAAATTCTTTCCTTGGGGAAAGAATTCGGTTGGCCGTTTCTGTGGCTTCGCTATTCTTAGCAGTGTGGTGGAAAGTTCCGGGTTGGGTTCAGGTAAGTGTGCGATTGTTTGTAAGTTAGAATTAGGGGCGGGTTAAGTGAGTTAGGGTTAGGGCGCGGGTTAGGTGAGTGTATGACAGTGACGGACCTTAGGGTTAGGGTTTGGGTTAAGGTAAGTGGGTAGATAGTAGTATATGTTTAGTTTAGTGTAGCGTTAGATGTAGGAATTTAAGTGTATGTGTATGTGTGTGGTTGCTGTTTGTTTGATGTGCTTGTGTTGTGTGTATGTGTTTCGGAGCAGCAAATTTTTTCCTTGGGAAAAATTCGCAGTTCTGAATGTTCAATATTTTCATGTTTAGATGTTTTGGGGTCGATGAAATAGCATTCACTATTTTCATCTTTCGATAACGTGATATAAACGCAAAGTATTACACTATGGACCTTAGAGTATTGCACTATGGTTAATTTGCAAATTCGCAACATGTATTGCACGGAAAGAAGAGATAGTTTACTGCATTGCTACTGCCCTGGATGGCCTATAAGTTACAGTCATGGTAATTATTGCACTGAGTATTAGATGAGAATGGTAACCAGGTTAATGCACAATTTGAGACAGTTTCTACTGACCCAGTTGGACATCATGGAGTGTAGTTGTTTCTAGAGTTCAGCAGCATGATGACATTAGGGAAGAAGCTGTTCCTGACGTAGCTCTGTAACGTATGCTTTGGAAGCCCTTTCCACATGACAGATGCAGGAGCAGTCTGTAAGCAGGGTGAGTGCAGTCTTTAATTATTCCTCTGGCCCTGCTGAGACATCTGGTAAGTACAAGTCGTGGATAGGTGATAAGGTGGTATTAATGATCCTCTTGGCTGTCTTCACCACTCTCTGGAGGGATTTGTGCTCGGAGGTAGAGCAGCTTTCATACCATACTATGAGGTTGTTCATTAGGATGCTTCCTATTGTACCTCTGTAGAAGGTAATGAGAACTGTCGATGGGAGATTCGCTCTCCTCAGCCTTCTTAAAAAGTGCAATCTCTGGTGTGCTTTCTTGAGTATGGCATTTGTATTTGTGTTCCAAGACAAGTCCTCATGGATGTGCACTCCCACAAACTTCATGCTTCTCACTGTTTCCACGGTTTCAATTGATGGTGAGGGGAGAATGTTCCTTGCGATTTTTTCTATAGTCCACAATTATCTCTTTTGTCTTGGTCACATTTAGTGCCAAGTTATTTCCATACCAGGTTATCAGTTGTTACACTTCATCTCTGTATGCTGTTTCATCATCATTACTGATGAGGCCCACCACCGTTGCATCATCAGTAAAATTGATAATGTGATTGTATTGTACTTGGCTGTACAGTCATGTGTTAACAGGGTAAACAGCAAGGGACTTAGTACTCCTCCTTGTGGAACTCAAATGTTAAGAGTGATGCTGTCTGAGGAGTTATTTTCTATGCACACTTTCTGAGGTTGGTCTGTGAGCAAGTCAAGAATTCAGTTACAAAGTGGAGTGTTGACGTCTAGTTGGAGTAGCTTCATTACCAGATGAAGAGGGATGACCATGTTAAAAGCAGAGCTGAAGTCAATGAATAGTACCCTCATGTAGGTGTTTTTAGTGTCAAGGTGTTCCAGCAGTAGATGGAGTGCTAGAGCGATGCCATCTGCCATAGAGCGGTTTGCTCGCTAAGCAAACTGCAGAGGGTCAGGATCAGCAGGCAGCCCAGATGTTGTGGCATCCTCGACCAGCCTTTCAAAACACTTCACCACTGTGGAGGTGAGGGCTACAGGGCGGTAGTCCTATGATTCTTGTGTCCTTGAAGCATTTGCTGACTCAGAGAGTTATTGAAGATATCTGTGAGGACATTTGTTAGTTGTACTGCACACGTCCTAGGATGTTGTAAGACCCAGCTGCTTTTCTCTGGTTAATTCTTGGACATCAGCTGGGTTGCGAGTGAGCATCTTCTCATTTTGGCCAATAGGCATTTTCTTTGCTGTTGTTCTGTTCTCTTTTTCAAATTTGCTGAAGTAGACATTCAGCTTATTTAGGAATTCCTTGTTGACATCACATTGTGAAGATAGGGGTCTGTAGTCAGTTATGGACTGGATACCCTGTCATAGTTGCCTGGGGTCTTTTTGGTCAGAGAAGTAGCTCTGGATCTTTTTGTCATAGGTACATTTTACTTCCCTCACTCCCTTGTTCAGATTTGCTCTGGCTGTTCTGAGGGCTTTCCTGTCTCCAGACCTGAAGGCTGCATTCCTTGCTTTCAGTAGTTCGTACACTTCTCCCATCAACCAGGGTTTCTGGTAGGCTTCTGCGATGGTTTTGGTGACCATCATATCATCCACACATTTCAAGATGTAGCCCATCACTACCTCCGTGTACTCCTCCAGGTCGACTGGTTCTCAGTAGCCACGTCCTTGAATATGCTCCAGTCTGTGCTCTCGAAACAGTCCTGAAGTGCTGAGACTGCACCCTCTGGCCATACTCGTACTTGTTTAACTGTTGGTCTCCCTCTGGTTAGCAATGGTTTATATGCTAGTAGTAACAACATGGAGAGGTCCCATGTGTGGGTGAGTCACTGCCATAAATGCCAGCTTAATATTGCTGTATACCTTGTCCAGTGTGTTCTCACCCCTTGTTGAAACCACATATTGGAAATAGAGAGGCAGAACTGTTTTCAAGTTGGCCTGATTAAAGTCACCTGCCTCTATATGAACACAGTCTGGATTCCTGTTTTGCAGTTCATTTATATCCTGGTATAAAGTGGTCATTGCCTTATTTGGATTAGCACTGGGAGGACTGTAGACAGCTGTGATGCAGATGCTGTTAAGTTCCCTGGGTAAATAAAAGGGTCTGAATTTTAGTGACAAAACCTCTACATTATCTGAGCAGTATGAGGATACAATCTCACAAGTGGTACACCAGTTGTTATTGATGTATATGCAGACCCCTCCACCTCTGGACTTACTACTGAGAGATTGTATTCTGTCTAGGTTTGCCACCTTTCATTGTGGCTAAAATCAGAGTAAAGCCACACCCCTCATGTCACCAGTAACCCTGCCCATCCCACCCCTCTCCCGCCCACATTCCGCCCATTTTGTGATGTCATGATGACATGACTCAGCAAGGAACACCCTCTTTTTCCATTCCTGCTGCCTGCTTTCGGCTGATTTACTATGCTTTTTTGTAAAAAAAAAAAAAAAGCATAGTAAATCAGCCGATTTACAAACTCCGATAGTCTGTTTCCTTTTTGAAACAGAATACCAGAGTTTGTACAGTGTTTTCCAGACTACCAGAGAATCAGTTTGATTTCGGATAGTCCGGAAAAAAAATGGAGGGGTGGCAACCCTAATTCTGTCTGCTTTAAAAGGTGATAGCCCCTCCACATAGACTGCACTGTCATTAATGTTAGCATTTAGCCAAGTTTAATGTTAGCGTTTAGCCAAGTTTCAGTAAAAATAAACGCACAGCATTTCCTCACCTTGTTCTGAGTAGATAATTCCAGCCTAATATATACATGTTGCTTTTCAGTGATCGAGCATTTGCCAGCAGAATGGATGGGAGTGCAGGCCTGTAGGGATTTGCTTTTAGCCTTGCAGTGATTCCAGCCCTAGATCCTCTTTTGTGTGTTCTGTCACACCTCTTGCGTTTCCTTCTCTTACCATGATCCAGTAATGCTGATTCTGTACATACCAAGCATTTTGTTCCATGTTTGAGTAAGATCCCAGCTCTTGTAACTCGAGAAGTGCTGTAGGACTCACAGGCCACATAGACAGCAGCTCATCAAACCTGTTACACAACAAGCCGGAGGATCGAATTTCCAGAATAGTCTCTCTAGTATAAATTAACTTACTGTTGCAGTCTTCCCTGATTTTGTTTTTTTCTCTTAATTTAAACATAGAATAGGACAAACAGCATACATTTCCTTGCTGAGCTGAAGTAGCCGCTGCCATACAGAGCGCCACCAATTTTTTTTTTTTTTTTTTTTTTTTACAGTGGTCAATAAGACATCAGCCAATGATGACTCCCATTTGTACCACAAGTGTTTGCAGACAACACATTGCATGGTAGATTCATACAAAGGAAGTTTCCCAGGGCTGCTCTTTCATACTTCTCCCAAAGCCACAGTAACTATGGACCCCTCCCAGCTGGAGTGGGAGTGGGGGGCATTATTTGGGAAGGACTGTGCTGTATATGTTTAGGCATTTCAAGATGTTCTTCGTGTTTCACTGTTGCAGTCATTACATTTGGGTAATCTGCTGGCAGGTTGCCCTCAGTCGGCCTGAATAACAAAGTCTTGGGTCCTGCATCACTTGCTGTCTCCTCTTCCATGACGTCAGGTCGTCAGGGGTATAAAACATGCAGCTTTCTTGCCGCGTGGTGCCCAAAGCAGAAGCAGTTCACAAGTGCCGGTCGGCCGACTCCTGAAATCTTCACATTCGAGTTTCAGAACCGAAGCATTCAACTAAAGCTAAGTACCCCATTGGGGAAACTTTTTCTTGCTCCTTACCGATTTCAGTAAAAGTTAATAATTGCATTACTTGTGGGAAGCAAATACCTCATAAGGATTTTCATTTGTACTGTATTCCTTGCCTAGGCCCAGATCATAACGTGCCTTGCTATCGGTTTTGCACTAGATTTAACCAATGCACTATTAAGCGTCGGTATATTTTTGCTTCAAAATATTTTGGATCCAGATTTAATTACCCTGAGATGTCGACAGTTAGCAATCTGACTACCGGAGTCCACAAAAAACACAAAGAAAAAGACAGAGAGAGACCGTTGAGGTCCAAATTGACGACAAAGCTTTTCCTAAGCCAGTCACTGGTTCGCCGGTACTCAGTGAGGCGCATTCGCAGCCCCTGATACCCGCTACTTTTGAGTCGCAGGCCTCTACCAAGACCCATGCGGAGTCCGCTATGCTGTGAAATTCTCAGAGTATTGAACCCGCAGATGTGTCTTCCTTGGATGGGTCCGGAGCCGCTGAGCAGGCACCGGCTTCTGGGGGTGTTTTCAGGCCTCAACATTTTTATATAAAACTGACACCAGCTTCAAAAACAAGATAAAAAACAAACCGATGCATGAGCCACGTGCTCAGGCCCCTATGCCTTAAAAAAACAGATGATCAAAATGGCTGAGGACTTAATTACCTTGATCAGGGGTACCCAACTCCCCCTTCTAAGAGGCCTAGGCAAGACACTGATTATGAATCTTCAGATCAGGTTTCCATTTTTTTCTGATTCCTCTTCTGATCAGGAATTTTCTATTCCTCCATATGAGGATTCAGTTGCAGAAGAATCCATCCCATCTGCATCTCCTCCTGAGGATTATTCTTTTGGAGAAACCTTGCATACTTTAAGGGATCATTTTCATTGGGAGAGTTAGGATTTCTCAGAATCAAAAAAAAGGCTTAGGAATTTCCTTCTTCCTCAGCATAGGCCTTTGGCTATACCTCCTGTATTAGACATTGTTGATGATGTGTTTTCGGAATCAAGCATGGCTCCTGATTCCCTACCTCCGGCTCTAAGTAAGCCAGACAGATATTACAGGGTTCCTGACTCCCACAAATTTCTATTCAAAAATCCTGCTGCTGATCCTGAGACTATCTCACAGGGTCCCAAAGGTGTAAAGGCCTCTACAGCTAAAAATCCTACCCCCTCTGATAGAGATTCCAGGGCGCTGGATAGATGGGGAAAGAAGGTTTATACATCTGCAACCTTGGCAGTTAGGGCCTTAAACTGCCAGTTTCATATGCTTAAATATCAACAGCATGTTATGGGCTTATTGAAACAGAAAATGATGTTGATTTATGATTGTGTGGAAAATAAAGAATTACAGGAATTATTGCATGCAGCAGAACAGGGTGGAAAGCATACTTTGCAATGTGGTTTTGATTCCTTGGAGGCCTCTTGCAGGGCCACAGTTACTGGATCTGTGATTAGAAGGCATGCCTGGCTCAAGGAGCAAAATCTGCCTGATCATGTTAAAGCTAAATTGTTGGATGCCCCTTTACAGCATGATACCCTGTTTGGTAATAAGGCAGAAGAGGTTTTAAAGAAAATGGAAGACAAAGCTAAATCTATGCAAACTGTAAAAGATTTCTTACAAGTGCAGCCACCCAGGTTCAGTAGGCACTGGCCTACTAAAAATTGGTCCTTTCCTGTGTCCAACAGAGCCTCTCAAGGCAAATCCAGGCACTCAAAAGGCACTATATATCAGTCACAGGGTTCTTACAGGTCAAAGCAATGGGGTGCCTCCACCTCCAAATCTGGAGGAAACAAAGCACAACCCTACAGTAAGCAGTCTCAGTGACTTCCCTCTACCTTCACCAAGCACTTATCTTTTGGCAGCCCCCTTGGGGGGAAAATTAGCACTTCATGCTCAAAATTGGCAGCTAATTACCCAGGACAAGTGGGTATTAAACATAGTATCCCAGGGGTATAGATTTCTTTTCCATACTTTGCCAATTCCAAATGGTTGGCCAGATCTGCCACAAAATCAATGGGCAGAGGCTCAGAAACAGGTTACGTCCCTCATGGATATGGGGGCTATTCAACCAGTACCAGAACAGGAAAAAGGACAAGGTTTTTATTCAAGACTGTTCCTGGTACCCAGAAAAGACAATGCCTGGAGTCCAGTACTGGACTTATCGATTTTGAACATGTTTCTGGACATTCCAAAATTCAAAATGCTGACTTTACAACAGCTACTGCCTATGCTGGGCAAGAATGCTTGGTTAATGACTCTAAACTTAAAAGAGGCATATCTGCATATCCCAATAAGGGAATCGTGCAGAAGATACCTCCACTTCAAGGCAGGTTTTTTGCATTACCAATTCTCTGCACTGCCCTTTTGCTTATCTACTGCGCCCAGGGTCTTTACAAAGTGCCTGGCACCAGTAATTGCATTTTGCAGACAAAGAGGCATACAAATTTATCCTTCATTCAAGCAGCGAACAAGGACATTCTTCTTCAACATCTGGCATTTGTAAAAAGGCTTCTAACATGCCTAGGGTACACAATAAACAAAAAGAAATCACAGCTGGTACCCTCTCCAATAATTACATTCCTGGGTGCAAGCTTGAATACAACTGCCCAGATGGCTTAGCTTATGCCAGACAAACAAAGGCAATTGACAGCATACTTCAAACAGATGGAAACAAAAACCCAGTTATCTGCAATACATATTCTGCAGGCTTTGGGGTTCATGGCATCCTGCATTCTACTAATTCCATATGCAAAACTGCATATGAGGAAAATTCAATGGTACCTAAAAAGTTTATGGCGTCAACATTGTCACAGTCTGGAAACAATGATTCCTCTCATTCCCTGCATACAACAGGAGTTTCTTTAGTGGGCAGAGACATGTCATCAAAACAAGGGACTGTCATTCACTCTACCTCCTGCCACCCAAACCCTAACTACAGACATATCAGACTATGCTTGGGGGCCCACCTGGTGGGTAGATGCATTCAGGGCATATGGAGCCCAAAACAAATGCATCTGCATATCAACCAGAAAGAGATGCTAGCTGTCCAGAATGCTCTGACGGCCTTCAAGGACTTACTTCATCCAGGACAACTACTGATAAAGACAGACAACACCACGGTTATGTGGTACATAAACAAGCAGGGGGGTACACATTCCTACCCCCTTTGCAGACTAGCCATGGCATTGTGGAACACAGCTTTGACTTACCAAGTACATCTTCAAGCTCAATTCCTGCCAGAAAAACAAAATACTCTGGCAGATGACCTAAGCAGAAATCTTATGGACCCGCACAACTGGAAACTGGATCCACAAATCTTCAGCATGGTAACACAGAAATGGGGGAGGCCAGACATAGATCTATTTGCCTCTCCACAAAATTATCAACTGGACAAATTCTGCACAAGGACTTATCACAGACAAGCATGGAAAGTGGATGCCCTATTCTTCAGTTGGAAAATCCTATCAGTCTATGCCTTTCCCCCTCTGCCTCTTCTCTCCAAGGTCTTACTAAAGGTCAGACAGGAAAAAACAAAAATGATCCTAATTGCTCCAGACTGGCCTCGACAGCACTGGTACCCAGTTCTAAGGAATATGTCTCAACTCCCTCCTTGGTACTTGCCTCAAAAACCTCATCTACTGTCTCAGCAGAACAATCAAGTTCTGCAAACTCAGCTCCAAACTCTGAACCTTGCAGCATGGCTGATCATTTAATTATTCAAACAGCACCTCTCAGTAAATCTGTGATGGATGTCATTTTGGAAGCCAGAAGGTCTAGTACTAGAAAATCTTATGTTGATAAATGGAAGAGATTCTGTGCTTGGAACCAAGCACAAGGAATGGACACAGCAAAACCAAACATCCTTCAGATTTTACAGTACTTGACTTGAGATGCTTGACAAGGGCCTATCTTTTTCTTCAATAAAAATCCATGCCTCTGCCATCTCGGCTCATTACAACACGGAGCCTCCCATCTTTTCTCATCCTCTGCTAAAACAGTATCTTAGAGGGGCCAAAAATTGAAGGCCTCCCAGAAAATCACTAACTCTTGCATGGGACCTCAATTTTTTTGCTGGAAAAACTCACCCTGCCTCCTTTTGAACCAGCAGCTGCTGCGGATATAAAATTTTTATCTTGGAAAACAGCTTTCCTTTTGGCAATTTCTTGAGCAAGAAGGGTTTCAGAACTGCGGGCTCTCATGGCTGTGGAGCCTTTTATTACATTTTAGCTGGACAGGGTGTCCCTCAGGACCAATCCTTCCTTTATGCCTAAGGTGGTATCCAGTGTGGCTCTTAACCAAACTATTCACCTGCCTACATTTTACCCAAATCCCACATTTTACCCAAATCCGCAGAACAAGGGGGAGTGGATTCTGCATTCATTGGACATACACAGCCAACTAAGATTCCACCTAAACAGGACCAAATCCCTAAGAAAGTCTGAGCAACTAATGGTGGCATTTGATTCAGAATCAGAGGGGAAGGCTATATCAAAGCAGACTATTTCTAAGTGGATAAGCCACTGCATTTGTTTCTGCTACTTGCACCATGGTAAACCTGTGCCCAAGGGAATCCGGTCTCATTCCACCAGGGCTGCCTCTACCGCAACAGCCTTTCTCAGAGGAGTTCCAACCAAAGACATTCTAGAAGCTGCTACTTGGAGCTCTGTTCATACATTCACAAAACATTATCATTTGCCTCTCTTCTCCAAATCCAGGGCAGGCTTTGCCACTGCAGGTCTGCAGGGCCTTATAGCCACTCCTAATGCTATTTAGTTCCATCCTCCCATCCATAGCTTTGGGATTCTACCCAAATGTAATGACTGCAACAGTGAAACACGAAGAACATAGTACAGTTGTGTACACTTACCATAAATGCAGATGTTCGAGTGTATTCAATATATATATTTTTTTGCTCCCCATTTCGGGGGCACCTGAGATCTGGGGCAAGAAAAACTGAATAAAATGGCGTCAGCTGCATGTTTTATACCCCTGACGACCTGACGTCATGGAAGAGGAGACAGCAACTGACACAGGACCCAAGACTTTGTTATTCAGGCTGACTGAGGGCAACCTGCCAGCAGATTACCCAAATGTAATGACTGCAACAGTGAATACACTCGAACATCTACATTTATGGTAAGTGTACACAACTGTAGTATAATCTCCCTCTAGGGATGGTTATAATTCAGACTGACATGTCAGTGGTCTGGTGCAGCAACAAACAAGGAGGAACCAGATCTTACCCCCTTTTGCAGGGAAGTATTGAACGTTTGGCACTGGGCGATCTCTTCCAGACACTTTCTCTTGGCAGTGCATATTCTGGAGAAAACCATCATGCTAGCAGACAAACTGAGCAAGTCTGTTTTACTTCCTCATGAGTGGTCTCCCAGCCAATCAGTAGCAAACATGATTTTTCACCAATGATGTCAACTGTGCTGCAATCTCTTTGCCTATCCCCTCAGTACCAAGTGCAGCAAGTACTTTGCCCTGATCCCCCCCAGAGGGGGAGTCACCAAAATAAGATGTGGCTCACGATTGGCCCTCCAGTCTTTCATGCACCTTTCCTCCCACTTCTCTTACCCCCAAGTTCATTCAGAAAGCTTTCCTACAGAAGAACAAGATGAATCTCATTGCTTCATTCTGTATGGTTCCTCTTCCTTTGGCCTCATCTACTTCACCCGTTCCTGGTTGTTGGAGCCTCTTCAGGACTTTCTGTCTCATCTGTCTGGGCTAACTTACCCAGACATACCATACCATACCTCAAATTGACCACATAATTTCTCCATTTCCAGTTATAGCTAGAAGTTCCAGGCTTTCCTCCCCTGTTTGACAAATTCTTATGTCATCCCAAAAAGTCTCCACCAGGAAATTTTATAATAAAGTAATTGGAAAAGATTCTCTGTTTAGGCCCTTCAGAGACACTTAGACATATTTTCTGCACCAGTACCAGCTATCCTTGATTTTCTTGCTTCTGTTTTTAATAAAGGAACTAGATGTTATGTGATCCTATCTCGCCTACATTCAATACTGATGGGCTCGGAGCCGATCCCTCGGCTCCGACTCGGCACGCTATGCTATAGAGCGAGGCCTCTTATTGGCTGAGCTATTTCTTATCCCAGGATGCACCACCACTAATCCCCCAGATCTCGTTTGCCGCTTACAAGCTAGGACGTGGTCTCAAACTTGGCTGGGCTAAGTACTGTTTTATTCAGACTTTTCCTGTCAGGAAATTTGCTTATTTGAACCCAAAAGCTGTTTTAACAGCTATTGTTGTGGTACGAGTGTGTTTAAGAAAATCTGTTGAGGAAATTGTGTTTTTTCGTTAAGGGAAGGTTTCCCGTTTAAGTTAGAGAGGCCTTCCCCTATTTCTGTTGCTATCTAGCGTTTTTTTGTGTCAAGTACCTGCTTAAATTAGAGGGTCTTGACCCTCTTTTTTTCTGTGTGTGTGCTACTGGTGAATTGTTTTTTGTTTAAAAAAAAAAAAAAAAAAAAAACTTAAACTTAAAAACTTACTTAGTTTTCTGTGTATTAATCTCAGGGTTTGTCAGCATGTCTAAAGAGCATAGACCCTCTGGGTTTAAAAAGTGCGCGAGGTGTGGTTATAAAATGTCCATAACGGATGACCACTCCTCGTGCGTTTATTGTTTAGGCGCCAAGCACCTACAAGAGTCATGTAGCGTGTGTCACGCCTTTTCACCGAGAGTCCTCCAGGAGAGGAAGAATAAATTAATTTAAAAGGGTTGATTAAGCCATCCTTCGAGGAGGCTTTATCTTCCTCTTTCTCTTCTACGAAAAAGAAAAATGCGTCGGCTCCGACCAGTCTGTCGGAACCGACTGCCAAAAAAACTAGGCAGGCTTCTCCATCGGCTCCACGGACTTCGGAGCCGAGGGCGGAACGGTCTGCCTCGATGCCTCCAGTCTTGACCCCTCTGGTTTCGGAGCCGAGGACTGGGGCATCGAGAGGCGGGTCACCTTCATCGGCTCCACTGATTTTGGAGCTGATAAGGGTTGCCGGCTCAGACTCTTCCCCTTCGGCGCCGAAGTCCTCATCGGCACCGAGGGAAATTGTTTTGAGATCTCCCTCGGAACCGATAGTAATCGAATCCATTCGGAGCCGGTCCCCTAGTCCTATGGAGCCGATGGAGAAATCGGTTCGGACCCAATCGGTGTCATCTAGATCCTCCAAGATGTCTGATTCGGACATCGACAGGGTGTTCCTAAGACTTTTCCAGTCTCCGGTGTTTCAAAAGTTAGTTTCGGCTCCAGCCCATTCGGCTTCGGAGCCGATGGTCCACCCTGCTACTATGGTTCCTCCTCCAACAGCCTCGGCACCATTGGAGCCAGTGCTGGTGGAACCAATGGAGGTTTTAGGGTCGGGCCCGACCCTTACTCCAACTCCGGCTCTTGAGTCGGAGTTCGGTACGTGGACTTCTTCTGTCGGCCCCGGGGGGGACGCTTCGGGACTGGTGTTTTCGGTCCCAAGCCTTCCTCTCGGTGCGTCGGCTGCGGGAGTGCCGTCTACCGTTGTGGCCACAGAGGTGGGACCTTCCCAGGATTCTGGTGGTCCCGCCTTCAGGGCTATGAGGAGTGCGTTAGCCATATCATCTTTGGCTACCTCCACGGTCTCCCCAGCTCCTTCCCTGTATACCGAGACTGGGTCTTTGGCAGTCCCCCTGTCCTTAGACAGCGGAGCCCCGGGGCCTGAGGTTACCCCCACTGGGGTTTCCCCCCCTCCTGGAGGTCCCTCTGAAGCTTCTTCGGAGGAACCCCCCAGGAAAAGATCGTGCAAGAGGAAGCACGTTGTCTCCCCTGATGAGTCTCTTACATCAGACACTGATCTCGATGATGCAGAGGGGTCCCCTAAGTCGTCCTCAGATGATGTCTCCTTTGCAGACATCCTGGAAGCCCTTAAACAACGAGGCGGCTGGCAATCAAACCCCCTTCTGCTGATGAGTCTGTGTTCCTTAAGGCCTTCTGGGCTCATCCCTCCGCCTCCTGGGTGTCTCCGCCCTTCGACGAGCTCTTGGACTTGATCTGTCGAAGGGCGTGGGAACACCCAGACTCTGTGGAACCGGTGCCTGCTCATCCTAATAAGTTCCTGTCAGCACCCCTGGAAAAAGAGTTTCTGATGAAAGGTGTGGCTGTAGATGCTTTGGTGGTGGCATCTGCAACCCAGCAAGATGTAGCAGAGGCTTCGACGTCCGTCCATCCTCCTAATAAGGAGTCTAGGAGCATGGATCGGTACGGTAAGCGCACCCTAAGTTCAGCGGCCTTTACATTAAGGTCCTTGAACTATCTCACACACTTTACCAGATTTCAGAGGGATCTGATTAAAGAACTTTCCGATACCCTTTTGGGTAACCTGCCTGAGGAGCTGGCCCAGACGGTTGGCTCTCAGCTGGCTACGCTGTCGTCCATATCAAACTCGTCCATGAGGCTCATTTCTTATGCGGCTGAAGGGGCGAGTAGAGCGGCGGGTACAGGCATTGCTCTACGGAGACGAGCCTGGCTCCACCTGTGTCATTTTGCGGAGGCCTTTAAGTCTTCCTTTGCCAACGCCCCCTTTGATGGGTCCTCCTTGTTTGGACCCAAGGTAAAGGACACACTGACCCGCTGCGAGCAAGAAGGTAAGACCCTGACTGCCATAGGGGCATGATTTTCCACTCCCTTTCGGCCTTACCCCAAGGCTAAAAGAGGAGGGAAAATGTGGTTCCATAGATCTCAGAAGTCTTACCCCTCACAGCAGGACGATCCCCCTTCCAGAGGCAGGGGAGGAGGAAATTCTTCTGGAAGACGCCGTCCCAGAGGCGGCAGAGGCCCTCGCAACACTGGAGACCGCGAGTCCTTTCGTGGCTCTTCAGCCTTTCACAGTCCCTGAGGGATTGCCCGACTGTGCAGCTCCTGAGCCAGTCGGGGGTCGTTTTTCGAGGCACCTAAAAGCCTGGGAAGGTATCACTCAGGACCGATGGGTGCTTCGAATTATCGCCGGAGGTTACGCCATCCCTTTCTCTCACTCTCCACCTCAGTCCAAAGAAATCCTGGACCCGCCACCCAGTCAACGGGAAACTGCAGCCTCAGAAGTTTCAAAGCTGCTGCAAAAAGGAGTCATCCAACCGGTCCCCGCAGAGCAGATCAGATTAGGGATTTACTCAAGATTCTTTTTGGTGCCAAAAATGACCGGGGACTTGAGGCCCATTTTGGATCTCAGCATTCTAAACCGTTCAGTCAAAAACTCAAAGTTCCGAATGGTCACCCTACAAACCATTCTCCCATTGCTGGAGAAAGGTGTTTGGATGTGCTCCATAGATCTCAAGGACGCTTATTACCATATCATGGTACATCAAGCGTCCAGGAGACATCTGCGCTTCAGCCTAGGAGGCAGTCATTTTCAGTTCCGCGCGCTGCCCTTTGGTCTCATCACAGCCCCCAGGGTGTTCACCAAATGTTTGGCGGTAGTGACTGCTCACCTGAGAAGTCTAGGATTCCAGGTGTTTCCGTATCTAGACGACTGGCTCCTAACTGCCACCTCCAAGCATCTACTATTGCGGAGCCTACAAGCCACGATATCTCTGGGCAATTCCCTTGGAATCACCTTCAATTGGCCAAAGTCTGTGTTGCTGCCATCTCAACGCATAAGATTCATTGGAGTAGAGATAGACTCAAACTGAATGCGGGTCTATCTACCAACAGACAGGATACAAACCATACAGGCTCAAGTTCGAGCCTTACTTCACAGATCCAAAGCCCCAGCCAGAATGGTACTGCAGCTATTGGGATCCATGTCCGCCATGGTTCTTCTAGTTCCCCTAGCAAGATTGCACATGAGAATTCTACAGTGGCTTCTTTCAGCTCAGTGGTCCTTTCAGGAACTCCCTCTCAGTCACCTCATATGGATCATGGAAACCTGCAAACGGGACCTTCACTGGTGGCTGGTGCCCTCCAATCTGGATCAGGGACGACCCTTTGTTCCACCTCCTCCTGTGGCCACTTTGACCACGGACGCCTCCCAGATGGGGTGGGGGGGCATTCCCTGGGCAGGTCAGTCCAAGGCAAATGGCACCCAGAAGAGACCCTACTTCATATCAACATCCTAGAGATGAGGGCGGTGCTTCTGTCCCTTCAAGCCCTTCACGATTACCTCCCTCAGGGCGTAATTGCCATTCACTCCGACAACATGTCAGTGGTCTGGTACCTGAACAAACAGGGAGGGACCAGATCCTATCCCCTTTGCAGAGAGGCCATGAGAGTTTGGGAATGGGCAGTGTCGACCAAACGCTTTCTAGTGGCTACTCATATCCCGGGCAAGTCCAATGTGATAGCCGACAGACTGAGCAGAACTATCCTCTCTCCACATGAATGGTCTCTGAACATTACAGTGGCAAATCAGATTTTCAGCAAATGGGGAGTTCCGTGTTGCGACCTCTTCGCAACTACACTGAATGCGAAGTGCAAAAAGTTCTTCTCCCTCACCCCGGCTCCGGGGAAGAGCCCTATGGACGCACTGGCCCGTCCATGGCCCACCGGCTTGCTTTATGCCTTTCCCCCAGTTCCTCTCCTTCCCAGGGTGATCCAAAAGGCATCTCTCTTGAGGAGCAAAATGATCTTAGTTGCTCCTTACTGACCTCGTCAAGTATGGTTCCCCTATCTTCGGAAATATGCTCTGGAAGGTCCATGGTTCCTGGATCAGATCCCAGACCTATTGGTTCATCAGTCCGGACTATTCCACCAGTCCCTGCACACCTTAAAATTGACAGCTTGGCTCCTCCTCTTCCGACTATAGTCAGGAGTCATACCTTGGATCCAGAACTTGTACACATTTTATCTTTGGCCCACAAGTCTGCTACAAAGAAATTGTATTCTAGCAAATGGAAAAGATTTGCTATTTGGGCTCAACTCCGGGGTCTGGACCCCATTACCATTCCTGTATCAGAAGTACTGAAATTTCTAACTTCTCTCTTTAATCAAGGCTCTTCAGTCTCTACCATCAAGGTTCAATTGGCAGCTATTTCCAATTTTCACGAATCTATAAACCCACCTTTAATGAGCAACAGATTGTGTAAGACCTTCTTGAAAGGTGCTGTGCTTTTAAGACCTCCGATTTCTCATCCTGCTCCTCCATGGGATCTTGATGTGGCGTTACGTGCCTTAACTTCCTCCCCCTTCGAACCGGCAGCGACATGTGATTTAAAATTTCTATCGTGGAAAACTGCCTTTCTGGTGGCGATTACTTCTGCCAGAAGGGTTTCAGAGCTTCAAGCTTTGTCTGTAAAACCTCCGTACTTGGTTTTTCACAAAGACAGAGTATCTCTCAGGCCAAATCCATCCTTTGTCCCTAAAGTTTGTTCCAGTTTCTGCCTACAACAGTCATTAGAATACTTTGGAAAAAAGACTGGAAGTTCTAACAGAGCAGAATTCATATTCCACACACTAGATGTCCACAGGCAGTTGCGTTTTTATTTAGATAGGACCAAACAAACAAGGAAAACAGATCAGTTGTTTGTATTCTTTGCGGACAATAAATTGGGCAAAGCCGTCACAAAGGTCACTATTGCCAAATGGATCAGGGACTGTCTTACTCAAGCTTATTCTTATTCTAATAAAGAGCTTACCACCTCTGTCAAAGCTCATTCTACAAGAGCTATGGCTACTTCTATAGCATTTCATTCTAAGCTTGCCATTAGTGACATTTGTGCTGCGGCTACATGGTCTTCCCCGCCCACTTTCATTTCCCACTACAAATTGGATGTGGCATCTAGAGGATGAGCTTCATTTGGTTCCACAGTGCTCAGGAGTGTTTTCCAATGAGCCACCCAGGATTTAGGTGCTAGGGGCTGTCCCATCAGTATTGAATGTAGGCGAGATAGGATCACATAACATCTTTTAGTTATGTACTTACCATAACTTTAGATGTTTGGGATCCATCTCGCCTACATTCCCAATAACCAACCCTCCTTCCCCCTTCCTTGGAGATCAGAGGATATCAGAAGGTCCGAATCCTGTTGTTTCATCTTGAAACATCTGACAATGTTATATAAACAAGTTGTGCATGTGTGCATGAATGCGGACAAACAAGATCTGGGGGATTAGTGGTGGTGCATCCTGGGATAAGAAATAGCTCAGCCAATAAGAGGCCTCGCTCTATAGCATAGCATGCCGAGTCGGAGCCGAGGGATCGGCTCCGAGCCCATCAGTATTGAATGTAGGCGAGATGGATCCCAAACATCTAAAGTTATGGTAAGTACATAACTAAAAGTTATTTGACTTTCAAGGTGCAACTGGCTGCAGTCTCAAATGTTCAGCTGGGTGTTGATCATTCATCCTTAGGCTTTACATGGTTTTAAGGAAGCCTTTTTAAGAGTGCCCTGCTGCTTCAGCCTCCAATTAAAGATTCTGTACCTCTGTGGGACCCTACACTAGTTCTTCTGGCTCTCACTCAGCCCCACTTTGAGCCCTCAGCAAGAGTTGAACATTTTGTCTTGGAAAACTCTTTTTCTAGTTGCCATTACCTCAGCTAGATGGGTATCCTAACTCCAAGCTCTTTTTTTTCAACCACCTTGCCTGATTTTTCATAAGGACAGGGTTTAACTTCAGACTAACTCTTCCTTTCTACCAAAGGTGGTGTCAGAAACTAATCTCAGTCAGTAAATTAATATACTAGTCTTTTTTCCAAAATTTTCAAACAGGGAAGAATACATGCTTCATTTACTTGATGTTCATAGACAACTTAAATTTTACATTCACAGAACTAAAGACTTGAGGAAATCAGAACAATTGTTTATATCCTTTTCTAGAGTCAAATTAGGCACAGCAGTGACAAAAGTGACTCTAGCTAGATGGCTAACTGATTGCATTACTTTTATTTACAAGAGCAAAGGCCTGTCGTTACCCAAACATCCTAAAGGACATTCTACCAGGTTTATGGCTACATCATCCACTTTTAGGTCTAAAGCACCTATAGCTGACATTTGTCCAGCTGCTGTGTGGCCTAATGCTCATACTTTTATAGCTCATTACAAGTTGAATATGTAATCAATAAATAGGGCAGTTTTGGTTGTACAGTACCTGGAATATCTTTCCTTAAGAGCCACTCAAAATTACTCATTGAGAAATGGATAAAAAAGACATCGGATATTAGTTATGTGCTCTCCATTACTCTGCATCTATGTTGTCTATTTCTCTCCTTCCTCGGCTTCCCACGCACCATTCTCCCACTCCTTTTTTTTCTTTTGATCCTGGTATGATCAGAGGGATATTCCTGATTAGATGCTGCTGTGTGGGCTCTGGAGTTTTCCTTCTGTAATTCTTCACCTGTTTCCCATCTTTCCACCTACGACTGGCTGCTTTTTCTATTTTTCCATTATGATTAACTAAATAGAGGGCAAACTCAATCTGAGGTATATCAGGAGTAGTTGAGGATTATGGGTACAGGGAGGAGCTGACGCTATGGAGCTAAAGTCTGTCAAGTGGCCGAGGACAGATATGAAGTCTGATCTGAGACCTATCAGTTGAGGAAGGATGAAAACAGACAACAAAGATGCAGAGAGATGGTTAGTGCATAACTATAATTTTTAATTTCTGATATTTTATTATTGTTGTAGGCCATCTCTGTGTAGATATCTTTCAGCACAACAAAGTACTGAATAAAGCATGCTTCTGGTTTGAGTATTCTGATAAATCCATATACTTAAATTGCAACATGCAGTAAATGAGAGTCTGATTGCTTTAGATCTGCCAGATGAGGCTGTAATATTACCAGGCAATTCAAAGTAGTAAGGAATTTCAGGTAATTGCAGACATATGCATTGATTTGTTCAAGAATCCGCTGTTAATGGTGGGTGCCTCACACACTTATACCTTTAGGGTTTGAATTATGCACTGCAGTGGTGTAGCTTGCTTTTGCTGTTTCATGTGTTGGAAATGCTTTAGATATTATTAGTTGTCTACTTAAATACTAGCTAACATGATTACACACTGACTCAAACTGCTCACTGTCAACCTTGCCTAACAGGGCATCTTTGTTCTTCAACCCATACTTCCCAGGCCATGGTTGCCCATGTTTAAGGGTCTAATCAAGGTGTCCCCTCACCAGGGATCTTAATGGTAGTCTTTGTGTAGCATCACTCGTGGTACTTCATTGTTTTTTTATTTTCTGCATTGCTGAAAAGGAACTTGGAATGCTAGCCTGAGGGCACATGTGCCATTTATAGGTACATTGCAACAGTGCTGCTTGGCATGCCAAGCATATGCTACAATTCCATACCTGCTGTTACTACTAGACTCCTCCAGGAGTCAGCAGTGATAATGGACCTGACAGTGTCCCTCCCTCAAGATGGACAAACCAGTACTGGCCAATCACTCATACCTTTCTCAGCTGGCTCCTTTAGCACCTGGGCCACTGAGCAAACACAAATCATCTCAGTATTAGCCTGAACTTCATTTCTGTGTGCCTTAGAGCTAGCAGGAATTCTATTAAATAATCATTTGTTTTCCACTTATACAACAACATTTGTGTGTAGTAGGTTAAACAGAGGACCTACTCTTAAATTGTATCACTCCTGTAGGGAGAAGTAATATGAACAAAAGTATAAGTAGGTGTTATCTGCTATGTGTTTTTTTTTTTTTTTTTGTCTAATTTGCTCGGTGTCAAACTAGTGGTAAAACATTTGCAGAAAGATACAGAACTCTAGTTCATACTAACAAAATTTTGATCTTGGGGAGCAATGAACATTAGAACTGCTCCAGACTTTCTTACTTGATACCGCAACATACTGCACTGCTGCAACAAAAGCCTATGAGAATGAAAGTAAGTCTCCATATCCTTACTTGACATTATACACTTCAGCTTTCCTGTTGAAGATGGCTGCCTATAGAGCTGGTTCTTTTTGAGAGTATATAAGTCAGTAGACTACTGTGGTAGAAATAATTTTTTTATAATACACCCTTTCATCATGGTTTGTTCATTCTAACAAAAGGCACCATCTCTCAAAGCCACAGTTAGGGTGGGGTGAATGGGTGGCTGCCCTGGGTGTAAGCTGATAGGGGATGTAATTTGCAGTACATAAGAGGTCCTGATTGGTCCTTGCAGGAAGCCTTTGTAATCATTTAAGCAGTTGTGATTTCTTTTGCAGCTACTTAAATGCCATTCCTTCAGAAGTGAGGAGATTTTTATTAAGTGGTGCGAGTGCCACTAGGTCACTGCAATTGCATGGCGGCAGACAGTATTGTTAATAATTAAAGACACCTTGGTCTATAATACTTTTTTACTTTTGTCCTCAAATCTGGAAGAGTTTTTCTACTGGTTCTGAATTCCTGAGAATTTTTTTGGAGGGATGGGATACCAGATGGAACATCACAGGGGGCGCCAACTAACCTAGCAGCAGCTCCGACATCTCTTACTCTAGCTCATACAATTTGTGTATGTAGTTAGAGTAATGTGTTGGCTGGACTAGTACATTTTTGATAGATTTCTTCTGAATTTTTCTGAAAGATTAAGAAGGATAAAAAAAAGTACACTGCACTTTCTAGAAAATGTATTTGTTTTTATACATATTCTGCATTTATGTTTTTTTACTGTAGGTCTGCTTTGGCTGCAGCCATTTTAGTGTCATCATTAACTGGACGTGTAGTTGCTATCCCTCAGCCTCGTCCAAGATCGTATTCTGAAGGTGATAGTATCAGTCTGGATCAAGATAGCATTGTAGAGCCTTACGCAACAGCAGATGGACTTGGATTGAGGTACTGAAAATTAATATTCTTTGTTAATTTTTTTCAACCACTTAAACTACTGGGGTTGAGTTATTTCATCACCATAAACAGTGGCTAGAACAAATGTCAGTATATAATAGTTATCTAGATATACAAATAGTTATTAGCTCAGTATTTCTTTTATCCTAAACAAATTTAAATTGTATAATAAATTTGAACATTTAAGAAGTATGTTCCCTGATAAACAGAGCAAAAAGAAACGTAATCCATGATTTATTTATGTATTTATTTATTGGCATTTGTTTACCAGAAAAGTCTGAGCATTGCCCTTTTTCAGCAGTGGCCCAAGGAGAAAAGCCCCATATACAGACATCATTGACATAATTTGCATTGTTTCATCATTTACAGTAAGTTTCACTCATGAGCAATAGCTATATTATTCTAACATCCTTGGCATCAGTTGTATCGTTTGCAAATTTTTTCAATTAAAAATTAAGATGTTCATCATATTGATCACTGCTGCAGTAGCCTTAGCTGTATGGGTTATATCCTACCAAGGATATAACAGCCGTCCAGCTTCCAGGGCCCTTTCCAAGTGCTCAAACCATTAGGCAGCTCATGCTAAAATTACAGGTTTGAGTGCCAAGCCCTCGTCATTGACGAGAATGCACCTCTGCAAGTTTTTGAGGATTGACCGTCTTTTTGTTCTGCTGGGCAGATAGATTCTCTTTGGGGGAAAAAAACCTTATACATAAAATATATATATATATATATATATATATATATATATATATATATATATATTTTTTTTTTTTTTTTTAAGTGTACTTCTTTGTTGAAAAAAATATTTTTAATCTAACAGTTTGTGTTCTAAGGACTTAAAGTCTTAAAGTGCACTTTTAAATGGGAGTTCACTTTTCCTGGTCAGTTTAAAAGTGGTTTAAAGTAGGTAAAAGCATTTTTTCTTTAGGGAAATTGTGTTTATTTTAATGGGCTGGGGCTGGCAAAGTGTATTAAAGTGATTTTTACTGTGTTTTTGACTTTTAAAATGTTTAAATTTTTACTGACTTTTGATAATAGTTTTCCCCAAGAAAGAGGCACCATTTTCATCTTGACCATGGAACAAACTGCTGGTCCAATGGTTAGTCCTTTTTGTACCCACAAAAAGAAAAAAGCTAAGCAAACAGTCTTTTCAAAGTGTCCGGAATCTCTCACTTGGGTGAGAGATCTCTTACACAAGCTGGGATCCTAAGAGAACATTCAAAAATCTGTTTTTGACTCCTTTACACTGGATTATGTTCCCGGGGTGTCTTCTAGATACCACGGTTCAAAGAGCTTTTTTTCCACAGGAAAAATATTGATCTATACCTAAATACATTTCTACGGTCTTCCACTTAGACTTCAGTCGCTGCGAGAGAATACCTCAGGATTTTAGGTGTCATGGCATCTATGATTCTCATGATACTCCTGGCAAGAATCCACATAAGAAAGATAAAATGGTATCTGAAGTCTCTCTGGTCACAGCACCAACACAAATTACATTTCCAATCCCAGTTTTGGGGTTTGTCAGAAGAAAAATCATTTGGTGGAGACAGCAAATATCCCTAAATCCAGTCTCCCCTTCTGTCCTCCTGCTCCAAAGCAGTCCATCACAACAGATCCCTCAGACTTTGCTTCACAAGTAGTTTTAAGAGGGATAAAAGAGCAAGGTGTTTGGGACACCAAGAACAGATGCAGGCACATAAATATAAAAGAGAAGCTTGCTCTGATCAAGGTGCTTAATTCTCTGAATCATCTTTTGTCCCCTGTACCTCTTCAAGTTGTTACAGACAATACTTTATTGTATTTGTTATCACTGTTTTTCACTGTTTGTAGGTAGGAAGGCACTGCTTGTTAACAAGATTTACTTTGATTCATATTTTGTTGTTTTATCCTTAATTTCACTGTTGGTTGTGAGAAAGGGATATGTTTTAGGGAGGTTGTAGCCACCTCAAGGGGCCTAGACAGCTATAAATTTATACAGACTGCAAAGAGGAAAATCCTGAGCATATCTAAACAATCCTATCTTAGTTTGTGATTTATTTATTTTTACTGTTAAAAAGAAGTGCAACTGTGAGCTATAGTGATGTAAAGGAATTACAACTTTTGTCTGGCTTGTAGAACTTGTATGGTCAGAATAACGTTACTGTACTTTATTATTTAGTTGTATATTGCTGTTTGCTATTGGTGTGATTTTTGTCATAGAAGTTGATTTAAGTTCTGTTTGAATTCTGTGGTTACTGATTTTGATTATTCTTTTCTTTTGCAATATTTTATTAATTTGAAACTGAATATGGATTCTGTAAATGAGTATGCAATTAACGATTTGCTAATGCACAAATTTCTTGTACAGTGTAATAAATGCTATGCATATTTAAAGGGAAGAGCTGTTAACACTGGTGATCTCTGTTCCTCGTGTCAGAAAGATGATTTGCTTACCATTGTTAGAAGTAAATCTAGACTTGATGATGATTGCACTTGTGCAATTGGCATGGCTTGGAGATCTGTTGTTTCATATATTAATGACTGGACTGATGAACTAAATAATGTTAGGCATAGAACATATTTAGGAAATGATGCATCTATTTTCTGCAAAGATCATTCAGTCCCTATGAAGTAAGATGATGCCCCTGACAGCTTTGGAATTCTGGATGCAAGTATCCAGCAATCCGAGGATCCAGTTTTTGTAAAAAAAAAAAAGAAAACGAAAGAAAGGAAGAAGTTCACAATAAGTAACAAGGAAGAAAAAGAAACTGATTAATGACTGTAAAGGATAGAGGATACATAGTAAAAAGGACACTGCTTTGTTATGCAACACACAGGTGACAGGGAATGATGATATTTATCTATCAGAAAATACAGAAAACATAATTTTTCCAATGGAGAAGGTAGAAAAAAGAGGCAAGGGGCAGGTGAAACGGAAGAAATCATAACTGAATGTGGAAAGATTGAAGAAAATTACTGTAAGAAAAAAGAAGAGAAAGACAGATGTTGACATGGTTCAAGCCGTGTATTTACAATACCAGCTGGATGAGAATTTAATACACAATGAAAACAGTGGGATTAATAAAACTAATAGTGATGAAGATCTATCCTTCATAACAATTGATAGAGCAGATATTACTATATTAGAAGCTGAAGATTATTCTGAGCTGGCCAGCAAAGATATTCTTGTAATTGGAGATTTAGTTATTAGAGGAACTGATACTACCTAGAAGAATTCATACATTTCTTGCATGAAACACAGGAGGGAAGAGATGATAAAGAGCATTGCATAGTGTTATGCTTGCTAGGAGTAAAACTAGAATATGTGAGACAAGCCTTGGAAGTCCTTAATGTAAGGAAGGTATGGATCTGTTTTTATTCACGCTAGTACAAATGATGTCACCCACAAGAATTCTCTGACTGTTAGTAGGGAACTGACACCCCCCTTAGATAGTATAGCTTGTACTGGTGTTAGGACGTATTTTTCACAAATCACCTCTAGAAAGGATAGTCAGGTCACTGTGAATGCATAGATTTTTTTGGGTAAATACCTACATGGAAAAAATGCCCTGTTTTAAAAAATGGAAATGTGTAGAGCATCCAAGCCTTATTTTGGGCACCCATGTTTAGACAGGATGGTATGCATTTATCAAGATCAGGGAAGAGAATTTTAGCAGATATTTTGCAGTATCTGACAAACATTAGACAGGATTTTTGCCAGGTCAAAAATTTAACAGCTCAGAGATAGCAACATTTGATGTATCTCTGATGATTAATGTTAGTAGCAATAATAATAAAGTTTTTTGAAATTGATGTTATTATTGTCTGTGAAACATGGTTAAAGAACAGTGACTGGAAACCAGTTCTATCAGGGTATAAATGTTTTTACTGTAATAAACATTCTAACAAAAAATCAGGTGGCGGTGTTATGATAGGGATTAAAGTTAGTTATGAGACCTATGATTACTACATGTTCAATGATAACACCAATACTATAGACTGTGTAACTGTGACACTAAAGACAGCCCTGGAACATATAACAATTATTGGAGTCCACTTAAAGAAATCCCAGTCCCTCCGAGCTACATGCTATAAGGACCTAAACCTTGTCACCACAATAAACAGAACATGCTGGAGGGCTAGATTCCTGTCCCAGAGACTTCCCATACTCTGAAACAGACTACCTATCTATGTCAAATAGAGCTCCTCATTAGCACTCTTCAAGAAAAATCTTGATGATTGGATAGGTGATAGGAAATTCACCCCGGGGATCACTTCTGTGGTTCTGCTTGACAGAGACACAGGAAAATAATTTTCTTGGGTGGCGAAAGCCAGGGTACCTTTTTGGCTAGGCTTGTATAGGCCCTAGGGCCAATAGCCTAGTACCTACCTATGAGTGTATAGACCACCAAAATCAAGTGCAGATGATCTACAGGAATTCATACATTTCTTGCATGAAACACAGGAGGGAAGAAGAATATTAGCCGGGGACTTAAATTTACCTGAAACAGACTGGAGTAATATTGATTCAACAACGTTAGTAAGGAAATTATTCACAGCTTATATTCAGGAACAACAATTGCTTCAGATTGTAAAAAAAACTTACCAGGGGATGGAACATACTAGACATTGTGTTCCCAAAGAAATTACTGTACCTTCAAGTCAAGTTTTACCACCTTTGATGTGCAGTGATCATGGGGTTATAAATGTTAATTTATTACTAGGTAATTCTGCCAAACTGAAATCAAAGCCAATGCACAGAAGGTTAATTGCAGATTATATGGAAGCAAAACAGTCACTATGTAAAACTAACTGGAGTGAGGTGTTAGTGGAAAAATTGCAGATGGAATGTGGAAAGCTTTGAAAGAGAAATTGTTTGAGTGCAAAAAATAAAAAAAATGTTTAACATCAGGATGTAGGCATACAACATCAGGGGGAATATATTTCCATAAGAACAAGATATCTGATTAAGGTGAAGGTGAGAGACTAAAAATATAAGAAATGGAAGAGAGGTCAAACTACAACTTTGAAAACTGAAATAAACAAGCTGGACAAACAGATTAAGCATAGTGTGAAACAAGATAAATAAAATTTTGAAGAAAATGTATATAAAGATATCGACCATAATAGGAAACATTTTTATAGATACATAAGATGTGGAAGGAGTAAAGACATACAATTTGGTAAACTGTGTGCAGATTCTAAAAGTTATTCTCAGGCACAGCAGATTATAGATATATTTACAAAATTTTATGCAAAACAGTTTGGCTCCACAAAAGGGGTGATAAGTTGTCCTATTGACATGAAAGTAACCCCAGATACTGGAATCAAATTAGATAATGCTGAAAAAAAGCTGAGCAAACTGGATCCAAACAAAGTGCAGGGAGGAGAAGAATGAAACAATGACCTGAGAACACTTCAGCAAGAACTTACAGTACCATTATACCTATTATTACTAATATTACTAAAATTCTGGAACTCTATAAAAAAACTTCTCTCACCTGGTACTCCTACCCCACCCACACTTTATTCTGACAAGACTCCTCTGGAAATAGCAACCCTCCTTAATAAGTTCTTCATTGAAACCATTGAAAACTTAACTGTAAATAACTTCTCCACCTGCACCTCTTTCAATCCATCTACATCTTCTTCCACCTCTGATTCACCTCTCTCACCCTCACTGCCATTCTCACTATTAGCTGTTCCCACCTCTTTTATATCAAGTTGCTCTTGACTAAACTAAAACCTGGTTCACCCTCAGCTGATAACCTTCCTCCATCATTCCTTAAACATGCAGCTACATCTCTAGCTTACCCCGTATCTGTCCTGATTAATAGATCCATAAAAGAAGGCAAAGTCCCTGAAATTTGGAAGAAAGTTTTTGTAGTACCTCCTCATAAAGGAGGAAACTCTACTGAGCCAACCATTTTCAGACTAACTGCCATACTGTCTCCTCTCTCTAAAATACTGGAAAAGTGTATCCATAAGAAAGTACTTAATCATCTGCTACAAGAAAACCTACTCACACCAACTCAACATGGCTTCCGTCCCCTCACATAGCACAGCTTGTATCCTTTACTAATAACATTGCTCAAGTCAGGGATAATAGCAAAATAGCATCAGCCCTCTTTCTGGCCCTGTCGAAAGTATTTGACACCGTATTTCATACCATACTTCACCATAAACTCTCCAACCTAGGCTTCTCAAAATCCACCACCTCCTGGTTCTGTGATTATCTCACTAATAGACACCAGGCTGATAGATGGAACTCGTCCTACTCCCCCTTTCTAGCAGTTAGGACAGGGGTCCCTCAATGATCAATATTGGGCCCTCTCCTTTTCAATGTATTTACCAATGACTTTTTCTCATCCTGCCCCAATCCAATCTTATTCAGTATGCTGATGACTCGACCATCATCAACTCTGTTGACAACATAGAAAACCTTCAATCCCTTACTCAAAACTCACTCCACTCAGTTGAAAACTGGCTACAATCCAACCAACTCCTGCTAATTGTGAGCAAAACTAAGCTACTACTTTTCCTACCTAAAAATCTAGAACATGCAAAACAGAACTTTTCCATAACATCCCTTAATGGAACTAAAATTTATGTTGCCACCCAAACAAAACTCCTTGAAGCAATAATTGATGATGAACTTAAATTCAACCATCACATTCATAGCTCAATTAAAAAAAAAAACCCACGAAAAACTAGGTCTGCTTTACCGTCACAAAAACTTCTTTCCCGGTGCATCCAGGCCATCCCTTGCCAATCCCTGCTTCTTCCATCCCTACTCTATGCTTCACCTATTCTTACCCATCTACAGAGTAACCTAATATCCAAACTAGAAAGCACATATAACACAGTAGACAGATTTGATGCAAATCAACCTTACAAATCCCATCACTGCCTCTCATTAAAGGCTTTACACTGGCCTGAATTTTCCAACTTACTGCCTCAATCCCAACTCCTTATAGCCCACAATATACTAAACAATCCTAAATCCTGTCCATCCCTTGCAAATTCTCTGACACTTTATACTCTTCAATACCCCACTAAGAAGTACTAATCAATACTTTCTTGAAGTTCATAAGCCAAACAAAACCTTTGGGAAAATAATCTAGTGTCACTCAGTTGCAAAAAATTGGAACACACTCCCTTTAGCCCTTAGACTACTTAGTGCTGCGGTAGCATTGTCACTTCACGGTAAGACGTGGTCCTGTTTGATTCTCAGCTAAAGCGTCTTCTGTGTGGAGACATATGTGAATGGGCGTACCTTCGTTGAAGGTTGTGCGTCAGGGCTGGCAACTCCATACGTAAAAATCTACTGCCAATTATTAGTGGACTGGAGTTCCGCTGTGGCGACTCCAAACCGGGAAAAGCCGAAAGAAACAACAACTACGTAAAGACAAAAATGCCTTCAAGAAACAGCTTAAATCTTTTTTCCTATCAAATTGGATCTGTTCATGCTCTAAACTAATACCCAAGAAACATTCAGGGATAACCTAACTTAACTGTATCACGTCTAGCTCTCTCTCTTACTGCTACCTACACATTTTTTTCCATCATATTCCATACTAGTTAGCTCATGTTACACTCATTTCCCATAATCCCTTATTACTGTTCTTTAGTTTATTTATTAACTTCCAAAGTTCGCACAACTTTATCTGTATATTTGCTTACTTCATGCCTAGTACCTTGGTTCAGCAATGTATTGACCTTAGTCTTACCATATTTCTGCTTAGTTTCTTGCCATACTACGTGAACATTTCCATATATGTATTGTATTGTATTTCTATCCATTCTATATATTCCTTTATTGCATGTTATGTAATTACTTCAGAAGTATGTATACTTAAAATGTGATCTGTGTTTATCTTTGTTCTTATTATTGGTTTACTAAAACTTTTTTTTTGGGGAGCTTTTCTTCTCGGGTCTCTGCTGAAAAAGGGCTTCTAAGAACCCAGACAGACTAACCCGGTTAAATGTAAAAATAAATAAAAATAAATAAATATTATTCACTAGGTCATATAAATATGGGGTGATTCCTCAAGATTGGAGACATGCACTTGTTAAACCTGTCTTTAAGGGAAAGAGGAATAGGACAAATCCAGAGTCATATAGACCTAAGGGTCTACTTTCATGTTGTGGAAAAATAATGGAGAAGGTAATATTGGATAAGTTATTGTCAGAAATGGGTAGATTGGGACTTCAAACCATATGTCAGCATGCATATGTTGAAAACCGCTCTATTACCACCTGTAACATGATGTTCTATAACAATATAATAACAGCTATGAATGAAAACTTGTGCTGTGATGCAATTTATATAGATTTAACTTCAGCATTTGACAGGGACGTACACAAAACACTGATCAATAAATTAGTACAACTAGGTATTGATGTACTCTTGATACGAAGGATAGCTGCACGGCTTACAAATAGAACATGACAAGTATCATACAGCAACTGAACAAGTGAAATCCTTGGTTACAGTCAAGGTGTCCCACAGGGCTCTGTGCTAGGCCCTTACTTGTTTAGATTGTGTCTTTCAGACGTAACTTTTTCATCTGAGGTGTTCTGCAGTCTATATGCAGATGACTTGAAATTGGGTAAACTGATTACATGTGTTAACAGATAAGGCATGTCTGCAAAATAACTTTACTAAATTGACCATTTGGGCACAGGAGAATAATGTGCTGATAAATGCATCAAAACTAAAGCATATGAGATTTGGGAGACATAACTTGAAAGGTGAATATTTAATACAGGAAACAGTGATTGAAACTGTAGACTCATTTAAGAACCTGGGTATATGGGTAGATTTAGCTATTAGTTTTTCTAATCATATCAGCCAATTGGTTAATGATAGTTATAGAACTATAGGGTGTATAAAAAGATTTATAAAGTCTAGGAAATCAAAAATAATGAAGTCATTGTTTGTTAGTTACATTAGACCCACACTTGAGTATGGAATAACAATAAGGAAACCCTACAAAAAAACAGGCATGAGTAAACTGGAAAGAGTACAGAAGAAATATACCAAGGGCATCCATGGATGTGAAGATTTAAGTTATTATGAAAGACTAAAATATCTGAACTTGTACAGTGTCTCTTGCAAATATCTAAGAGGACACCTTATTCAGGTATATAGGGCATTTAGAGACAACTACCTCTGGGAATGTTTGGGGTTATCAAAAAGTACTAGAGAATCATCAGACAACCTATGTAGAAGATTCTGTAGGAATGAGAAGTGTACAAATTGGTTCTCTGACAGAGTAGCTAATGCATGGAACAGACTACCAAATTACATTAAAGCAAGTTCTCATTTAGATATTTTTAAGAACAACCTGGACACTTATTATGGGAACAAGTGTTTTGGTATATTGGCAAGCTAGAAGGGCATTAATACCCATGCTTGAAATATTTGCATGTATGTAATACTAGTACCACGTGACTCTGGTATTGTTACAGACAGTACCACAGTTGTGTGGTACCAACAATCAAGGTGGAACCAGGTCTTTGCAGACTAACCATGGTAGCATGGGATATAGCCTCACAGCACAATCTCACTCTGCACACATCCTACATCCTGTCAGAGCAAAACTTTGTGGCTGACAAGCTGAGCAGGGCAAAGACAAACCCTCATGAATGGAAACTGGATCGGGGGGCTTCCAAGATGTGATCCATATGTGGGGAGTTCCTCAAGTGCAAAACTATTCCAGGTAGGATCTAGGCTCAGTGTACCAGGACCTTGGCTTCCTGTATGGATTTTTAGAAAGGATTGGAGTCTAAAAGTATTCTAGAAGTTAAAAGTTGTTCCTCTGTACCTAAGGTTACAAAGCACTATAAGCTTGATTCCTTCTCTAGGTCTAGATCAGGCTTTGTTATGTCCATTCTCCAGGGAGGTCTTGGACCCTTCCCTCCCAAATGTAGTAAGTTAGGGTAATCTACTTCTATAACCAAGGCTACTTCAGCAGTGTTCAGTATGATGAGTGCAGTACCATTGTGCAACTAAACTTAACAATAGATGTTGAAGTAATCAGTGATGCAGTAGCCCGTTCCTTCCTCCCTGTGTCCCCCATATTGTTTTTTCAGTATGCCAGGGTGTGTATTTATATATATATATATATATATATATATATATATATATATATATATATATATTTACTCCTTTTTATGTCCTTTCAGGGTTCAGCTGTCCTCTCTCATTTGACACGAAAGCTCTGAAGAGCTTGGCACTCAAATATGTGATCTTAGACAGCTCAGACTGAGCTGCCTAATGGTTTAAATGCATGAATGGTGCCCTGAAGCTTTGGAAGCTGTCTGTCTGTTGTATCCTTGGCAGGATATAACTAATGTAGTTATGACTACTGCAGTGATGATTCAAACATTTTACTGTTGTGGTAAGTTTACTTACCCAACTGTACTTTACATGGGCTGCATATAAATATTTTTAATAGAGGAAGGTATATGCATTGTAATGTCAGTATGCATAGATTGTCAAGTTGTATGTAAAAATATTTGTTAATATGAAGATTTGTTCAAAATCTAGAGCATAGGTAGATAAAATAAAGAGTTAGAGCAACCCAAAGAAAGTAAGGAGGGGATAAGTCGCAAGGAAGATAAAGACGAGATGACAGATGGTATAGTTTTGATAACTCTCTGCTGCAGAATACTTCATGTCCTGTTCTGCTACAAATTCATATAACTATATTAGTACCAGTTTAACTAGAGGTGGTACAGGTGCATAGCCATTTATCTATAAGATGCTTCCTTAGTTGGCATTTAAAGTCTTTCAGGTTGCAGATTGCTCTTAAGTGGAGTCGGATGGTATTGGCACTGCAGTGTGAATACAGGGAATGCCCTGGATTGTTGTTGGTTTTAGTTATGGAGAACAATAAGTTAGTGAAATGTTCAGATCTCTTAGTAGTGTAAGGTTGAATGGAGCGAAGAGATGGGAATTGTTTAGGCTTGTGCAGTAGTTTGAAGGTTGTACAGTTGCACCTCCACTATCGTGAGGGTTAGGTGCAGCAACCAAAATGTAAGCAAAAAAGCAGATAAACCATGATAAAGCAAAAGCCACTTAACACACTATAATCCAAAACAAAAAAAGCAGCTTAGCAATGCCACACAAAGCTTTTGGATAAACAATTCTTCTTCAGTGTAGTATAAAATAAGTAAAAAAAAAACACTCAATTAAATAGAAATCACTAAAATCACAAGACACAACCCAGTCAACAAGAATCAGCGTCAATTATTCACTCAGTTATATATAAAATATCATATCCCAATACATATAAAACAAAATATTCACATTCATATAAAAATTATATAGAAAAATATAATATAGAAAAAAATTCATTTCAAACATAACTGCTTATGTTTTAAAATAGGTTTAATACTAACCATTTTATTTATTCCTGGTGCATGGTCTACCTGCAACCACACTCTCCAGTCATATTCCTTCAGTTCTAATTTATTAAAGATGCATCAATCACTCGAAATACAAAGTCATGCTGAATTCCTTTCTCAACTAGTTGCTTAGCTAATGCGTTCGTCATTATATTCCTATGAATATCTGATCTATGTTCAGTAATTCAGTCCTTTAGTTTTCTAGAAGATTTTACCACATAGAAACACATACATCTTTTACAGGTAGCCAGATAAACAACAAAATAAGTATTGCATGTTGCAGTACATTTAAAAACATATTTCTTTCCTGATATGGGGTGTGTGAAAACATAATCACTGCAAATAGCTTTACAGCAGGAATAATTAAAACATGGATATGTTCCTTGTTTATTAAAAACTGAGGCTTTTTATTACAAACGATATCCTTATAACTAACTGTCTCTTTAAATTTGGGCAATTTCCATAAGCAAAAGAGGGTTCAACTCCTATGATTTGTCTAAGGTCTGGTAGTGCTTTTAAAATACTCCAGTTGTTTGTTCAAACCTATTGAGATGGAATTGACTGACAATATGGAACAATTACAAAGAGAGATATGTACACAGTTTCAGAATGAGTCCTATATTCTGAAAAGGGAGAATTTGTTTAATGAGATCATGGCTTTTGAATGTAAGCTACAATTCACTAAAAGTAACTTGAAAGGAAGAAACTTGAAAGTTATTATAAAGATTTTAGAGATTGAAACATTTTTGTGTGGCATAAAACAGCTAAAAATGAAAAAAAAAACCTCTGAGGTTAATAGCGAGACTGTTGAACCTCTGTGTGAGAATAAAAGTAGTAGTATGGCATCTAATGGAGTTAGGCAATGTAACACTGCGGAGATGTCAGTGAATGTGATGCCTTTCAATGCTGTTAAAGAAAAAGTAGATTTGGGAGCTTCAAGAAAAGAAACTTCTATTGTACACATGTTTTTTCGGAGCTACTATTGTCGATCAGGCAGAATTGGAAAATCCAAGGGAATCATTCGCTCAGCGGAGGTCACAAATGGAGAAAAATTTCAGAAGGGCAGACTTTACTGGACAGGTGCAAGCAGACATAGACAATCTTGTGGTTAACCTTTCTAATTTGACCTGGAATGAGTTCCATGTGTCATTATTGAATAAGGGGATTATCTTTTATACCTGCTGAACCCACAAAACTAAGTGATATCGTGCTTAACCTGAGATGGTTTGCAAGGAATACTCTGCTCTGCTGCATTTACGGTGGGAAATTGACTGACTCTGATATTTTGAAAAAAAACAAGTATGTTTATTCCTTCACTACATCCCAGTTTGGAAACTTTTGTTAAAGTATGTGAGAGACAATTATCTCAGGAGCTCAATAGTAATAAAAGACAATATTTTCACATCACATGTGATGAAAGGCTGGCTCTCCGGAAATTACAAGACAACCCCCAGATTTGGATATGACCTGCAGATAAAGGAGGAGCTGCCGTAGTTATGAATGCTGATTACTATGTTAAGAAGATGGAAGATATGCTGGAGGATACAGAGACTTATATTGAAATCAATAGAGATGGAGTTAATGAGCTCATTAGGAAGGTGCATGATAATTTTTATGACATGCTGATGAACAGGGTGATCTCTCTACAACAAAATAAGTATTTGATGATTAAAGGACCTCTGACCCCAACATCAATGGACTGCCTAAATTGCATAGGGACATGTTTGATCGATCATTTCGACCAATTGTTGTAGAGGAAATGGGTGGGTCATGGAGTCTGTCCATTTTTATTGAGCCAAGTTAAAAATCTTTATTATTGAAGGCACAAACTGTTTTGAGAGATATGAGGCATTTTTTGGAGACACTTTATGACTGCGTGATGAAGCGTGGACAAGTCGGTAACCTTTTATTGATTACAATGGATGTGCGAACATTATTTATAGTCATTCCAAATGCCTGTGGAATCGAATCTGTGAGGATGTTCCTCCATGAGAAAAGTGAATATAGGGCATCCATGATGTATCTCATCTGTGCTTTACTGGAGATGGTATTAAAGACCAATGTGGTGACATTTAATGATGGACTCTGTTCTACAAGCGCTTTCTAGATGGCATTTTTATTTTATGGGATTGGACTCCTGAAATTCTTAATGATTTTTGGAATATTTAGAAGGTACAACAAGTTTTCTCAGGTTTACTAATCAGTCCTCTAAAGAAACTACTGATTTCCTGGACATTTGTTTATCTTTTGGGTCTGATGGCCATTTAGAAAAATAGTTATACAAGAAAAAGTGCTGGAAGAATAACCTATTGCATAGAATGAGTATGCACCCACGATATGTTTTAAGAACATTACCAAGGGTCAGCTGCTTAGTGGTTCACACATACATACTGATGATCTTAGGTGTTTATTGAATGTATTCGGATCTGAGGAAGTGTATGTTATGCAAAAGTGCTTATCCAGTGTTTTATCTCTTTTATTTTACTCATTAAAGTGTATTTCAGCAATGGCAGCCTCACTGGTTATTTTTATTTTGCATTTTTTACTTTCTGGTTTTGGCTCTTGGGTGATGTTTGGTTGCTTTAGTCTTTCGCTCATGATCTAAGGATTGAGAGACAGAGTTATCTGATCTCGCAAATTATTTATGTCCTAGATGTTATTCTAGAGTAGATGTTGGCCATATGGCTGAAGAAATCAGGAATTTGAGAGGTACACAAGTAATACCATACTTTTCTACACACTTGGAGAATGATATGCAACAGAAGTTTAAAACACAAAATGAGATTGAACATTGTCTCTTTTTGACACTGATCTGGTTTGTAAGATTATTAAACAGAATTGGGATATTTTAACATCTGATGTCTACCATAGAGGTATAGTGGGAGAGATCCCAAGGTTTGGATTCAAGAATAGTATGCCTCTTAAGAGGAAGCTGTGTTATGACCTTAGAATTTCATGCTTTCATACTTTGGTAGAAATTGTCACGTTTCCTTGTCAAACTTGTGCAGTCTGTAAATATATCTCCACTGAGAGTAAGTTTGAATATCCTGTTACAGGTAAGGCTTACTATCCGAGATTATATGCTGACTGTAAAACTCCTAATATTGTGTATCTTGCTAAGTGCCAACAATGTGCAAGTTTTTATGTTGGAAAAAGTACTAGACAGCCTAAACAATGATTTTTACAGCATCTGAGTGATATTCACTGCCAGAAATTAATGAATTCACTTGCAAAACTTGTTCAATGTAATAATGAGCATATGTTTTAAGTTTATGGTGTTACAGGTTGTAGAAAAATATTCTGGGGGTGGAGATTTAGTAAACAGAATGGAACTAACAGAAATGAACTGGATAGCTATATTACAGTTTGATAAAACACCAGGACTTAATGTTTGCATTCCTTTAAAACCTGCCCTGAAAGGGAATAAATTGTTTCACTGAATTGGTTGGTTGAATCTGTTTTAAATTGAGAGGTTTTGGGATAGTTTTTATTGTTTGACTTGAAGAAGGATGATTAGTCTGAAAGCGCTTGTCGATTTAATGAAGTTAAGTTTTTTATGGTTTTAGCCATGGCAGCTGAATTTGCATTTTTTGTCAGATGACATACCTGTGGAAGCGTGGAGGTGTTTAGGTGAAATGGCAGTGGAGTTTCTAACGAGATTGTTTAATGAAATCTTGGAACATGAGAGGATGCCTGAGGAATGGAGAAAAAAGTGTTTTGGTACCGATTTTTAAGAATAAGGGTGATGTGCAGAGCTGTAGTAACTACAGAGGGATTAAACTGATCAGTCACAGCATGAAGTTATGGGAAAGAGTAGTGGAAGCTAGGTTAAAAAGGGACGTAATGTGATCAGCAGTATGGTTTCATGCCGGGAAAGAGCACTACAGATGCGATGTTTGCTCTGTGAGTGTTGATGGAGAAATACAGAGAAGGTCAGAAGGAGTTGCATTGTGTTTTTGTAGACTTAGAGAAAGCATATGACAGGGTGCCTAGAGAGGAGTTGTGGTGTTGTATGAGGAAGTTGGGAGTGTCAGAGAAGTATGTAAGAGTGGTACAGGATATTTATAAGGGTAGTGTGACAGCGATGAGGTCTGCAGTGGGAGTGACGGATGCATTTAAGGTGGAGGTGGTATTACAGCAAGGATCAGCTCTGAGCCCTTTCTTATTTGCAATGGTGATGGACAGGCTGACAGACGAGATCAGACAGGAGTCCCCGTGGCCTATGATGTTTGCAGATGACATTGTGATCTGTAGTGAGAGTAGGGAACAGGTGGAGGAGACCCTGGAGAGATGGAGATATGCTCTAGAGAGAAGAGCAGTGAAGGTCAGCAGGACTAAGACAGAATATATGTGTGGGAATGAGAGCGAGGATAGAGGAATGGTGAAGATGCAAGGAGTAGAGGTGGTGAAGGTGGATGAGTTTAAATACTTGGGATCAGTAGTTCAGTGTAATGGTGAGTGTGGAAGAGAGGTGAAGAAGGGAGTACAGGCAGGATGGATTGGGTGGAGAAGAGTGTCAGGAGTGATTTGTGACAGACTAGTACCAGTAAGAGTGAAAGGGAAGGTCTACAAGAAGGTAGTGAGACCAACAATGTTATATGGGTTGGAGACAGTGGCATTGACAAAAGGAAGGAGTTAGAGCTGGATGTGGCAGAGTTAAAGATGTTAAGATTTGCACTGGGTGTGATGAGGGTGGACAGGATTAGGAATAAGTATATTAGAGGGTCAGCCCAGGTTGGAAGGTTTGGAGACAAAGCCAGAGAGGCAAGATTACATTAGTTTGGACATGTGCTGAGGAGGGATGCTGAGTATATTGGGAAAAAGATGCTAAGGATGAAGCTACCAGGTAACAGGAAAAGAGGAAGGCCTAAGATGAGGTTTATGCATCTGGTGAGAGAGGACATGCAGGTGGTTGGTGTGACAGAGCAAGATGCAGAGGACCGGAAGAAATGGAAACAGATTATCCGCTGTGGCGTCCCATAATGGGAACAGCCGAAAGAAGATGATTTTAATTTTGTCGTGGAACTGGCTCTTAGCATACATGGGCACTGTTCTTTTAATCGTCTTGTTCAGTTTTATAAAATGCAGGCACTGCAGTGTAAAAAAAAAAAAAAAAAATTTTTTTTTTTATAGGGAAATGAGTGGGTTAAAGCCCTTAGCTTGATCTAGTATTCTGTTATAAGGCTTTTTTCTAGTAAACAAATGTATGGTTGGCAGTTTTGTGTCTGGCTCTCATGTCTCGAGGAGACAATGCGATAAAAAGAAATGGCTTTAAAACATGTTTTCTGAAAACATTCAAGTGTTTTCCCAGCTGAGAGAGCTATAAAGGTAAGACAAAGCCAGACAGATCTTAGTAGAAGAACAGGTGGTACCATGCATCTCAGCATTGGTAAGCTTTCTTTTAGGCTATCTCAAGTCTATGTGTGTGGTTGTCAGTTTGGAACATTTGTTTCTATTAGGAGGGTAAAACTTCAATATTTGAAGATATACATATTTTTATGTTATTATCAAGTTAATAGATTTTAGGGAGGTATTGGGTGTGTTTGCTTTTTTTTTTCCTCAGGGGTTTCAATAAAACAAAAGGTTTTGTAAGATATGACATAGGCCGAAATGGAGAGGACAAGAAACAACTGTTTAAAAGACTATGTATCCATGTAGCAACTACTGGAACTAGACATTTAACTGTTGTATATAAAAGGAGGGAATATTATCTTTTCAAGAAATTATGCTTTCTGTAATGTCTTTAAATGTCAATGGTCTCACAATTAAATACAAAAAAGAGTAATGGGTATTAAACTACTTAAAAAATGTAGAGTGCAAATACTGTAGCTGTGCTACAGGAGACACAATTGGAAAGAACTGACCATGTAAATGTGATAAAGAATGGTTTTCAGGATGGTTATTCAGCAGAATACCTGGGACAAAGGAAAAGAGGAATACTTGTATTAATTGCAAGAAGAGCTCCAGTAGTGATAGAAGAGAATAAAAAAGATAACAGTGGTAGATTTGTAGTACTAAGGGGCTGCTGTCAAGGGAGGAGGACTACACTGGCATGTATTTTTATTGTACCAAAAACTACTGTAATGGAGCTTAAGAAAATCCTGGGAGAAATAAACAGCTTTCAGCAAGTAGTATTAGGTATAGCTGGAGACTGGAATTTGATCTGAGCAGTGAAGATGTGTCTGGATGTCCAGAAGGGAAAATGACAAAGGAGGGTAGATTTTTGAAGAAATTTATGAAAACACTTGACATGGAAGATGTGAATTCAGTACTAGGAGTTCAGAGTGATGCAACAACTGGGCTAGACCAGACAGAATTTATATTTCACAGGAATGTGTGTATTTAATTGAAGGTCATGATATGTACCCAATAACTATTTCAGATCACATACCAATAATAACTAAATAAAAACACAGGGTAATGAAATAAAAATGAGACACTGGTACTTTCCTACCTATTTGTTGAAAAGAGGAATTTAAGGAGTGGGTAGTGGAAATTATTCAGGAGTTATTAGAGAAGATAGAAATTTCTTCTGAAAATATAGCTAGGAAGTGGGATAAAATTAAAGTGGAGTAATAGGGTGGAAATTAAAGAAAGGGAAAGATGATTAAGAAGGAACAATAATTATTTATAGGGAATGACAAATGTTAAATAGTGTTACAAAATAGGGGGAATCCCACAGAACAAGAAGAGGAGCAACTGCAGAATGCTAAAAAGAAAATAAGGGATTACCTGGATAATATGCATGAGTTTAGAAAGATTGCTGTTAGACAACTGTTTTTGATAACGCTAGAGCACAAAAACTTTTAGCACAATGACTCAGGCAACAGAAAGTAGAAAAGGCTGTCATTAAGCTTAGGGAGCCTGCAAAAAGGAATATAACACGAGCTCCTTTAGAAGTGTTAGAAATATTTCAGAAATTCTATTAAAGTTTGTATAAAGCAGAGAAATATGAAAATCAAGAGAAGGTACAAATGGAAATGTTTATGGAAGAATTAAATAGCAAAGGTTAGTGGTAATGAGGCTCAATTACTAAAAGGATAGGAGGAGATGAGATAAAAATTGTGATGCATACAGGAAAGCCCCCAGGAATAATAGATGGTATTCCTGTGGGAGTTTGGAAGCTAGGAAGGAAAAAACTGATAATGATTTAGAAGGTTTTGTTTAATAGTATTTTAATAGGATGAGAACTACTGACATTGTGAAAGAAAGCCATGGTAGCTGTAATACCTAAAGAGGGCAAATATAAATCAGATCCAGCTTTATGCAGGCCCATTTCATTATTAAACCATGATTTTAAAGTGTTTGTCTGTAATGGCTAAAAGAATGACAAAATTGATAGATATGGATCAATGTGATTTTGTGGAGGGGGGGGCGCAAACATTTGACAACATTAACAGAACAGTGATGATCTAAAGGGAAGGAGAATGTAAGAAAAATGCCACTGTTGTTGGTGGGTCTTGATGCAGAGAAAGCATTTGACAGAGTAAGCTGGGACTTTATGAACAGAACAATGGAAGTGTTTGCATTCCCTGATACAATTCTAATGTTGATTAGGAGGATATATGAGGGATCATAGGCAAAAATTAAAGTGGGTGGGGTCCTCTCTGATAATTTCTGCTTGAGCAGAGGAACCAGGCAGGGAAATCCTCTCTCCACTTTGACAATGGTTCTAAATATAATGCAAATAACAAAGAAAATAAGGGACTCAGAAATTCAAAGATATAGTATGGTAGTCAAGTAAAAGCTTAAAGCTCACTCTATTTGCAGATGATATTTTGTATCTGACAAAACCAGAAAGGGAAATTACTGTGTTGTGGATAATTTTGAGACAGTTTCCAATCTTTTTGGGATAAAAATTTACCTAAAACCAAGGCAATAGCGATAAGTTATGCACCCACACATGGATTGTTTCAGCAATATCCATATTTATGGGGACATGATAAAATGAAGTACTTAGGAGCATTGTTTAAAATGAGTCTTTTGTGGCAGCTAAGGATATGTTGAAAGAGACTATACAAAAGATAATACAAAAACTGAGAAAATGGAAGCTCTGTTATATAGTTATCAATAGTAAGATACAGACAGTTAAAATGTTTTTAGTCCCCTTAGTCTTGTGGACATGCCAGGCATATTTTTATAAACCAGAGGAGAAGTCGTGGATAGCAATTAATAAAGAGCTGAATGACTTTATCTGGGAGGGGAAGATGGCAAGAGTCAAATTTGATAAACTGACTCTTGCAGTAGAATAAGGTAGATTGGGATTACCTGATTTGAAGGGGTATTTCAGAGCACCACAGTTAAGGCTCCTATACATAGCGCAATGAATTCAAAGTGGAAAGGGATGATGATGAAATGGGGGGTAGCAAAAAACAAGGAGAGACTGAGATTTTTGTTGCAGAACTTTAAGGAGAATAACAATCATACAAAATATTATATTCATAAATTAGCAGAAAGTATTCTAAGAACTAAGCCAAGATGAGAAGGGAGAAATGAGATTCTGCCAATGGAGATGACTGCAATTAGGAATACAGACAGTATGCAAGGGGAGGATGGAATTTGTTGGAGAAAACTGGCAAAGAAACCAAGGTATTGGGAGCAAATAACTAGAGAGGGAAAGGTAACAGAATGGGAAGACAAGAATTTATTTAGACTGCAGGTTGGAAACTGTCTTCGTTATCAAGAATTGATATCGGAGTATAGGCAAACAGAAAGAAATAAGGAGGTCCTAAATGAAAGACCATAACTGGTAGAGTTTTTAGTAGAATCTAGAACAGAAACTGTCGTTAAAAGGGAATAATTAGTAGAGCATGTAAAATATTGCATGGTAAATATAAGAATCAATCAGAAGAGGTTAGAAAGGATTGGGAAGAGAGATTGGATAAGCAATTCACAAATAAACAATGGGAGGATATATGTCTGTCTTCCAAATATGCAACAAAGTCTAGAAGATTTAGGATATTTGCTTGGAAGTGTTTACGTAGGTATTTTTATACTGGGAACATATTTTCTGGGAGTATAATGAGTTGGCAGAGTTTAAAAATTCCCTGCAGACTGCTTTGTCAGAGATACCGGGTGAGCAAAATGGTGTATCTAAGGAAATTATTTTTTGTGCTTTGATACAGAATCAGAATTTCCTAGACCTAGTAAGGCCTTGTTGAATCTAATTATGGTGGCTGTCAAAAAAGCAATTACTAGAAAATGTAAATCAAAGTTTAAACCAATTTTACTAGAAGTAGCGAATATTGAAACAGAGAGAAAACAACTGGAACTGGGATCTTTAGAAAAAGGTAGGAGGTAGATCACATAGGAAAAAATGGGAATTGTGGGAATGATACATGCAGAGGAAGAACAAGGTTTAAAAGAAGATAGGGTTTGAATGAGTTATGTTCGGTTGACAGTGACTGGCTAGATTATAAATTATATATAATTTTGCAGCTGCAGTTGTGTTATCATGGGTTGTAATGTATAATGTTTGCAACTAAAATTGTGTCAGTGTGTTTTTTTTTTTTTTTTTTTTTTTTTATATAAATGTTAAGATTGCCTGTGTCATACTTGATAATTTAATAAAGATGTTTCTTATTTATAAAAAAAAAGAAACCTGATAATCTCTTTAAGATCCCTGAGAATTGTCAGTTTTATTTGTGTCCTGCTGTAGTGTCATTCTCTTCTGACAAGCCTTCCAAGCTTCCAAGTCATCTGATAAGGATAGTAATAGAGAGGATTGGTAAGAAGGTCTACACTGTTTCTACTTTGGCCTTTAAGGCCATTAATTACCAGACCGACATGGCCAAGAATGCTCTGACTTTAATTGCTCAAGCTTGTGAGGTTATTTCTGACCCCCCCCCCCGATTCTGAAGGCAAATCTTCTACCTTATCTATTTTAGGTTCTACTTCTTCAGTGGCTTGACACTCTATCATGTGTAGCTGTAATGCTGCTGATGCCTCTTACAGGGCTGTGGCTTTTTGGGTCTGTTATGAGGCATTATTCTTGGCTTCATCTTCAGTCTTTGCCCGAGAGCATTAAGGCCAAGCTGTTGGATACTCCTTTTGATAATAAACATCTTTTTTGGGAGTGCTGCTCCGGACCTGTTTTGAGTCTCTTCAAGAGAAAGTCCATAGGCTTACAGGATCTTTGATATATTTTAGCCTCCTATCCCTAAGTTCCAAAGGAATTATCCTAGATCTACTTTTGACCATAGGCAACTCTGTCAGGCCTCCAAGGGCAGGAGTAGTGGTAGGCGACCCTCCTCTGCTAAGGCTTCTCAGACTTCTGTGGCCCAGAAGCCTTCTTTATGTGATAAGCCTGCTTCTCTTTGTTAATTTGGTCCCCCCTTCTCTTAGACCACCTTTGTCCCTTTGGTTTTCCCATTGCCTTCCAAGTTGGCTTCTTATCACTTTAGACTCTCGGGTTCTTTCTATCATCCATCAGGGTCACTTCATAGCATGGAAGTTTCTCCCTCCTTTTTCAGGGATTCCTCACTCAATCTCCTTTAGAGCAACTTGTTCATTTCCTAGTGATCCTAGGGTCTCTGGTGAACCAAGGAATCAGTCAGTCTCGTTCCCCCTTCCCAAGTGGGAAAGGGTTTTTATTCCATGATGTTCCTGGTTCCTCAAAAGTAGGGCACTTAGAGACCTATTCTGAATCTCTTCCTGCTCAACACCTTTCTCTAGGTCCTCATTTTGGATTCTTATTCTTCAAACCCTGTCTTTTCGGGTGTCTTTGGATCTGAAGGATACTTACCTTCATATCCCTATTCATATTCTTTTTCAGGACGTTTTTACATTTCTCTGCTTCTTCCTTTCATTTTCAGTTCTCTGCTTTGTGAGTTATTCACAAAATGCCTAGCTCCTGTGATTGCTATCTGCAGGCTCAAAGGCATTCAGATATTTCCTTATCTAGATGACCTATTGCTTTAGGCACCTTCTCCCAGTTGCCTGTTACAGGATCTGTAGTTCATCATCTCTTTTCTTCAAAGTCTGGGATTCACTGTCAAATTCCAAAAGTTTGTGCTGACTCCCTCTTAGGATCATGTGTATCTGGGATGCAGGATTCAGACAGTGCCAATGTTGGCCTCTCTTCCACCTCCAAAAGTTTTGTCATTAACAACCTTCTTTCAGTCTGTTCTTCCTCTGACTGACATTCCAATCAGAAAATTGCTTTGAGCCCTGGGATTCATGGCTTCTTCTCTTCCAATACTCCATCTTGCTAGATTGCATATGTGGAAGTCTCAGTGGTACCTGAAGTTGGTTTGTCTGTAGCATCTCCATCCTCTGGATTTCCGTGTACCTCTCCTTCCTTGTCTAAAGAAGGAATTTGAGTGGTGGATTCAACAGTTTGCTGTCAACCCCAGTCTGCCCTTTCAGCCCTCCAGTCCCTTCTCAAGAATTGTTCACCGATGACTCAGACATGGGGTGGGAGTGGGGGTTTACATATACAGCCATATTCATAGTTTTTGTACTGTGTTTGATTTTGTATTTAGATTTTGTAATTAAGCAATTAGGGAAGTGATGTCATAACTGTTGTTCCTGATACTATAATAAGCAGCTTTGAAATTGGAAAGTTACCACTGAAGGAGACTTTTTGCCGAAACCGGTCTGCATGTGAAATTGGAAGATGAAATAAATATATTTTGTCAGTATGGAGTCCTCAGGCTGTATTTTTTGTTTTACTTTTGAATATGTGTGGTTGCCTTGCACCAGTCGTACCTGCTAGCTACATTTGGTGAGGGTTTCATGTGGTCACCTGAAAGTTCAGGATCTCTGGCCCCCATCAGAAGTCAAACCATATTAACATCAAAGAGATGAGAGCTCTGATTCTGGCCTTTCAAGCTTTTAACACCATGTTCTGTCCACGACTTTTGAAAGTGTACACAGACAACACTACAGTGATGTGGTTTGTCAACAAGCAGGGAGGCACAAAATTTTACTTCCTTTGCAGGATGGCTTTTCAGTTTTGGGAGATGGCTCTCAGTTATCTGTTAACTCTCCAGGCAGTTTACATTCTTTCAAACCACAATCTAATGGCATACTTTTTGAGTAGGTCCAAAACACAGGCTCACAAATGGATGCCTCACAAAGAAGTGTTTCTGGACATTGTCCATTGGTGGGGTATTCCTCGGGTAGATTTTTTTGCTTTCTCTCTGAGCAGGCAGCTCCATCTGTTTTGTTCCAGAGTGCCACACCATCTGGCATGGAAGATGGTCACCCTCTCTTTTCCTTGGAAGGGGATTTTCTTAATGGTTTCTCTCCTCTTCCTTTTCCTCTACTTCCAAGAGTCCTGCAAAATATTCAGCTGGACTCAACAAATCTCTTGCTAGTAACTCCCTTTTGGCCAAGACAGCACTAATTCCCCCTCTTAATGTATCTGGCCAGGGGCATACACCACAGGTTACTTTACCTGTTGGACCTCCTCACACAGGACAATGCGTGTCTCATCCATCCTCACTTGTCCACTGTTCAACTGAAACTGTGGGTGATAGGGCTTTGATCCCTTTAAGGCACCTTTTTTCTAAGGATACGGTCAGGGTTTTACAGGAGGCAAGGAAACCCTCAGCCAGAAAACCTTTATATGTTTAAATGAAAAAGATTTATGTCTGGTGGCATGGTCGTAACTAGGATCACTTTTTAATGGAGGTCCCCTTTGATCATCTTTTATTTGTGTGAGTTGCTGCAGTCTGGCTTGGCCTAGTCTTCTGTGTAAACCCATTTGTCAGCCATTTCTGCTTGTCTGCCCTTGAAACCTCCCTTGGCTTCTAGTTTGGAGATCAAATAGTTTCTTAAAGGCATCCTACATCTTAAGCCTCCAAAGAAACCTATTCCTCCTCCTTGGGACATTAGTTTTGTTTTGGAAAAATTGACTCAGGCTCATTTTGAGCCTGCAGATTCTGCTTCTTTGCAACATTGTACCTGGAAGACTGTTTTGTTGCTGGCTCTTACTTCTACTTGGAGAGTTTCTGAGCTCCAAGCTTTTATGGCCATTCCTGCTTTTTTGTCCTTTCACATGGACAGGGTGTCCCTTCGTACTAATACTTCTTTTTTCTCAAAGGTAGTAAATAAGTTGTCATTGAATCAGTCAGTACAACTCCCTTCTTTTTCCCCTTTTCCTTAGTCTGCTAGAGAGATGGTCTTGCATACCTTGGATTTGCCCAGACAGTGCAGGTAATATTTGGATAAAATTAAGGCCATTTGTAAGTCTGACCAGCTTTTTGTTTCTTTTCATTCTGGGACATTGGATTTGGCTATTTATAAGCAAACCATCTCCTCCTGTATATCTGAGGCCATTTCTTTTTGTTATGCTTTTCATTGCAAACCTTTGTCTACTTCTGTTAAATGGTCATTCCACTAGGGCTGTTGCCTCTTCTGGCACTTTCTTCAAGGGACTGGACACCAGTTCCATCCCTGAAGCTCAGTGCATACCTTTACTAAGCATTATAAGTTGGTTATGGTTTCTAGGTCAGAGCAGGTTTTGCTAGAACCATTTTATATGGGTTTGTTGAGGGCTGTTCTCAGCCTTCCACCTCCCATTCTGTTTCTTAAGCTTTTTTACTCTCCCTATAGTAAAGAATACTGCAACAAGTGATATAGAAGGACATATTGCAGTTGTGTAAAATCTTACCACAACAGTAGAGATCTTTCTCTTCAATGTTGCAGTATTCGCTTCCACCATCCAATCCCCTCTTGTTTGTTCTGGTTTTTGTTTTGGATTCCCTTCTGGCTAAGGGTCTCCCCTTTCTCTTCTGCATTTTCTTCTTCTGGATGTGCATGGACTCCTTTGCCTTGTGGTGACTGTTCTCTACTGGGGCAACTCAGTTCAGGGTAACTGCATCTCTAAGTCACTTTTATGCCCTATGTCCTGTGCAGGGAGCAAATGTGTGACATACGATGCATACAAGATCATAAAAATTTTGGCATACTGGCCAAATGTTGGGCTATCTTGGACAGGAGATCTCTATAGTAAAGACTACTGTAACATTGAAGAGAAGGACATCTAATGTTATGGTAAGATTTTACACAACTATACTGTCTGTTTGTATCATATTATTTTTGTATGTCTACTTCTGTAGTGGAGTTATAAATTGCTAATACAGATTAAAAATTCTGCTTGCTTTGAAATTTTGTATTAAGTAAGTTCCTAATCTGTTTTGTTCTGCTTGAAAAAACACTACCAGCTAACATTCCTAAGCAGCTTGTTGAATTTAGCAGATGGCAGTTAAACACTCGGATCTTGTTCAGACCTTGTTATCTTTTCCTTTAACAAATGGCATTATCACTACACGGTTTCCTTTTTTTTTGCTACATGATTGCTTTGTTAGTGCACATTTCCTCTAGGACCGCTCTTTTGAGTGTGTACTTTTAAGTCCCAGTGGGTAGGGCTTGAGCCTTAAAAAAATGAAGTTATACAGTTCAAACATAAGTCTTAATATAAAAGTGTAAATAGCAAACTATTCAGGATAAATTAATTCAGTGCAGTAAACTGGATTTTATAAGCCAAAATAAAGGCAGTGAATATTAATCTTGTAATGTTTTATAAACAGCTTATTATTTCTCAGTAACCATTCAAGCATGACACACATACTGCCAGCTGGATTTTCTTCATACAGCCGTTAACTTTCATATGAGGCTGTGCAGTTCTGTCTGTATTACCTCCCATGGGTGGGAGGCTGGCATAATGATTAAGGTGTTTACCTTACAGACACAAGGTGCAGGGTTTGATTCCCATGTGGGGTAATTGTCTAGGCTTAAAATGGCCTGCAGGGGCAGTTAGCCTAGTACCAATTTATGAACCTATGAACCTGAATGCTGAGATATTTAGAAAAATATGAAAATTATTACCATGCAAATAAACAGCATATAAATAATGTTGACTATCTCTTTAGCTGCATTAGACGGAGGTCAAATAACATTTGCCATCTTGTATCCTTCAAATTGAAATCTTTTTTTTCCCTCTCAGTTTTTTTTTTATTTTTCAAATACATTTGACTGAATTCCATAGTATTTATACATAACATCTTAAATAACTATGTACACTATTTACATTAGCCTGACACTATAACAGATCTGTATTTTATTTATTTATTTATTTAACATTTGTTTACTGGGAAAGTCTGACTGGGCACAGGTTCTTTTTCAGCAGAGGCCCAGGGAGAAAAGCTCCATGAGTACATTTTCATGCACGCATTACAATAATGAATAAAGTATAAAGTAAACAAAATGTAGTATACATAAGAACATACAAAGTTATTACATCTTGACAACAAAACCTGGGCTTTGAACATACAAAGTTATTACATCTTGAAACAAAACCTGGGCTTTGAACATAGCTAGAACTATTTGTAGGTATGACTTATGTCAAGGTATAAGGTTAAGACAGGTCGGTAGGAACAAAGGATTAAACACCGGGGAGAAGTTGGATATGTTTTGGGTATACTGTGATGTATCAGAGCACTCATGAGGGGTTAGTACAGGAACATAGCCACTTATTTTTTAGATAAGCTTTAAGTGATGGCTTAAAGTGGTTAGTGGATGAGATTGAGAGAATGGAGTTAGGAAGGGAGTTCCATATACAAGATATATAGTTGGAAAATAAAGATTCTCCTGCAGTGTTGCTGGCCTTGGAGATGGTGAGTAAGTTCTTGCTGTTAGAGTGAAGTGGTCTGCTGGAACTGTAAGGAAGGATGAGATTTTGTAGTGCAGGGGTTCTAGTTGGTTGTGTTACAATTTTGTGAGTTAGAGAGAGTTGGTTGTAAAGAATAATGTTGGGGAGTTGATCTTAATGTATGCAGTTACTTTATAAGTATGTCCAATCCATTATCAGAGTGTCTGATCAATTATTGTATAGTGTCAATCCATGATAAGACTTCTCCCCAAGGGTTGTTGATAAATGGCTTTGGATAAATTCTTAGTTCTTTAATTTTAATTTCCAATAATGATGTGGTCTTCAGTAGGCTGTAAAAGTCTTCCAAAGTTGGTATTGTGTTTGTATTCCATCTTCTTGTTATACACTTCCTTGAAATTGCAAGTATAGTCCATACTAGATACATGTTTGACCTATTCAATGAGGACCTTTGTTCACATTTAATAATACAAGAGCTTTAATTAAATAAAATGATTCATTAAATAAAGTTTGTAGAAAGTTATTAATACCATTCCAAATTGGCTTAATTTTAACACAATCAAAGAAAATGTGGTTCCAATCTGCATTTTGCACTTGCTCACATCTCCAACATATTACTTTTATGGAAGAACTAATTTTACTGATTCTGTCTGGGGTTTGTATAAAGGATGTATATTTTATTGATAATAAGATATTTCTTTTAATATCTTCAATTAACTGTATTGAGTGTCCTTTTGTTATATATTTTCAATATGAGATTTTGGGTGTATTATAGTTTATCAATATTTTGTAAAATTTTGAAATACTGTTTCCCATGTCAAAGTCATTGTATATGATTTCATATATGTATTTTCTAAGTTTAGGTATTTTCTTTAAATGAAGAATTGTTAATTATTCTACTTAAATCTTGCGAATATGACAGAATACTCTGTAAAGTTAGCAAGTCCTGTTGTGGAATTTTGTATGTTGTTTTTATTACTAGCATATCTAAAACTTTTAGTTCTTTGATACATTGGAGCCAACAAATAAATCCTTTCTGTACTCAGGAATTAATAATTTCTCTATATATTTTATGTGGAAAGTTCTTTGTGACTATAAATGGTGTTAAAAGATCAAACCAGATTTTTAAATCTATATTTGCATTAATAATTTTCCTAAATGAATCAATGTAATAATTAATCATATGAGTTTTAGTGGGTTTAGATATGTTATATTGCATACTAATATATATGTGCCATGGCAAATTGTTTTTATCTATTTGAAAATTTTTTTGTAAATCAAATTATTTTATCAGTATTACAGTTAGTAATTCTTTTCAATTTGCAGAGTAATTTGGACTTATCCAATTTGAGATTGTTTTTAGATATTGATGCTTTTATATATGTTTCTATATCAGGAAAGTTTAATCCCCCCTGTTTTCATTGTCTGATATGATGTATTAAATCTATTCTGTTGATTTTGGGAAACCATAAAAACTTTCTAAGGCATGAATTTATTTCTTTAAGTATATTCCTTTCTGGTAACAGTTGTATTGCTAAGGCTGTATATTGGATCTTGGGCAGTAAAAATATTTTTATTAACTGTAGTCTATCGTCAAATGCTAATATTATTTTGTTCCATTTTTCCACAGAGATTTGAATTGTATTGATGATATTATTGTAGTTTTTTTAGACTAATTCAGTATTATCCTTGCATAACTCAATTCCTAGATATTTTGAGGTAGATTCTTGTTTCCCTATGATGTGATCCCCCTTATTCTGCAGTTCTTTTTTATTTCAAAATAAATTGATTTTGATTTATTGAAATGGAGTCCTGAAGTCATGTGAAATTTGTCAATTAATATATCTAATTCTTCTAATGTTTCTTTTGTATTAGATAGTTAGTAATATGTCATCAGCAATTAGCATTACTTTAGAACTGTATTTTTCACAAACATCTATTCCTTTGATTTTTATATTGTTACGAATTGAATCTGCCAATATTTCAATAGCCAGAGCAAATAGAATTGGTGACATGGGACATCCGTGTTTAGTACCCTTTGTTATATGTATAGATTCAGAGGTAAAAGCACCTAACTTGACGTATGCTAAATTATTTGTATATATATTCTTTAGGAGAGGAACAAAGGATGCAGGAAATTTAAATAGCATTAGGATTTTTAATAAATAGTCCCAATTTAGGGAATCAAATGCTTTCTCTGTATCTGAGCCAATTATGAGTGATTCTTTATTTTCTTTATTAACATAATCTATAAGAGAAATGATCCTTTTAATATTGTCATATGTGTGTCTATGATATATAAATCCAGTTTGATCATTATTTACTGTTTTGGATAGTTGTGTTTTCATTCTGTTAATATTGTCATGAATATCTTATAGTCATTATGTAATAATGATATTGGTCTATATGAGGTACAGAGGTATGGGGATTTGTTTTCCTTTAGGTGGTGTAATTAAGGATCACAGGTCACAGGTTCATACTAGGCTAACTGCCCTTGCAAGCCATTTTAAGCCTAGCCAATTACCCTCTGTGAGACTCAAACCCTGCACCTTGTATTTGTAAGGCAAACACCTTAACCATTAGGCCACCCTCCCAACCTTTATCTCCAACAGGGTGGTATTAAAGCTTGTGACTGAATTTCTAATAGCATTTTACGGAAGAGGGATAGTAACTTTGAAGGAAAAAGTTTATGGATTTCCATAATTATGCCATTTATACCTGGAACTTTATTATTTTACCCTCTTTTATTGTATCTGTAATTTCTTTGTAGGATATGGGGGCTTGCAGATCTAGTTTTAGTTTTCCTGTTTTTTTTTTTTTATATTAGAACATTTTTTCATCTAGATTTAGTTGATCGATATGTATATTTTCTTTTTGGAAATGTTCCATATAGTGATTTCTGTAGGCATCAAGAATGTCACCTATATCTGAGACATTTTTCCCTTTCTTTTCATGGAAGATACTTACTTTTAATGTTCTTAGCTTTTGATTGTATTTTGATTCTTTTGTATAAATTATATTTGGGAAAAGTGGGCAAGGTATTAATTTTTAGCTTTTCTAAAGCTAAACTAGTTTTGTGTGTTAGAATTTCATTGTATTTATTGTTTAATAATTCTACTTTCTTTTTCATCTCCAAATGATTTGGATTTTTTTCAGCTTTTACTGATAATAGTTTGGATTGTAGATCTAATAATTCAGAATCCCATTCTCTGATTTTTTTAATATCATGTTAGGGTTTTACCATATATGTAAGCTTTTAATGATTTCCATAACATTATTTTATTTATCTCTGTGGTGTAATTAATATCTAAGAAGAACTGTAATTCAGATAATAACCAGGGTTTGAACTCTTTAATTTTAGTTGTGTATGCTGGAATTCTGGAGTTAAAGATTAATGGTTTGTACCCATTTTGAAGTTTTAGTATCAATGAATTGCGGTCTGAAGAGGGGCAGGGAGTGATTGAGAAATTAATGATTTTAGAGTGCAAGTCATGGACAGCAAATATTTTATCTATTCTAGTTTGGGTACCAAATCTGTGATCCTGATGGGAAAACAACAAAGATTCATCTTTTATAAATTTGAAAGTATCTACAAGATGAAATGATTCTACCCACTTATTTAAAGCTTTTGATACAGCAGATGTGCACAGCAGTCTTTTATTTGTAGTTTCAGGAATATCAAATATACAGTTAAAATCTCCTCCTAATATTAAGTTGCCTTTATAATTATTGGAAATGAAATCCAAGTGTTTTTAACAGTTCTGTTCCAATGCCTGGGAACCAGTATATATATATATATATATATATATATATATATATATATATATATATATATATATATTGGCTAAGGTCCATATTCTGTTATTACATTTAACTATTACTAATGCCATAAGGCCTTGTTTATCTTCATACTTATAAATGATTTCTGGGTTAATCACATTTGTTTTTCATAAAATTGTAACCCCTTTTGTCTTTGTGTTAGAAGTGGATTGCGCCAATATCATATATTCCTTAGGATTCCATTTGTAATTGTCATTTGTTTTGAAATGAGTTACTTGAAGGAAGATAATTTGTGCTTTCTTCTTTTCAGTAGATTTGATCTCTTGCTAGGATTGTTTAAGCCATTGATATTTAAAGATAATGAAGTTAAATCCATCTTACGTTATTTAGGCTATTTTTTTTTATTGTGACTATTAAACATTTCCCTCTGATAACTATAAAGTATATGTTTGAGCTTTTAAAAGAAATTATCAGTTTTATACTTTTGAGTGTTTACCAGTAAAGTAATGTTTTGGTCAGGCATACTAAAAATGTTTTTGTGAAATAAATTTAAATTAATACATTTTAACAAAACTAAGATCTGCACTAGCCATGGAATGAAAATCATTCCTAATCTGATGGATAAATCTATGTCCATCAGATTATCGCTCATACCTTGACAATCCAGAACATCTGAGCTCCATAAATTGAATTCTCATATGGAGAATATTTGTAATAGGAATAAGCAATATTTATATTATTTTGAACAGATATAGTACTATTGTAGATTAGACAGAATTATAATACAATAAAAATGTCTACTTCTTGTATAAGCAATTAATAATTACATGAAAGACAGATGAAAAGCGATTCAGTCATAGTAAGGTAGGATGTATTATATATAAAACCTCAGTAAAAGATTATAGCACACAGTTATTTAACATATTCACCCTTATTGATGAAGTCTTTTAAAATGTATTACTTAATATAAAATAGATGGTAATAATATTTGTTCCTCATGTTTATAATACAGTGTATTTTACTGGATATATCAGATGCTATATTTCATTGTTTGCCTGCATTTAAGTAATCACTTTGTTGCTAACTTACTTAAAGCATCAAGTTTGTTTTATGTGAACATTGATGAAAGTTAGTGCATTTTAATTATCAGTACATCACTGTTACCCCCATTTCCTACACATAAGAATTTTCATATCTGTCATTTCTTATTATAAAATAAGTGAAATTATAGGTTTAAAAACAACAAATTCACTTATTGTGATTAATGATTACAAGTTTCCTTTCCATATTCATAAATTGCCATTTATGGTATATACTGAAAGCTTTTAGATTTAAATGGCAACATTCTATTTTGTATAATCAGTAAAGGTTAAACTGAGTGATTATTGTCAACTTAATGCTATTTGTTCAGAATGTGATTGTTACATTCTTTGACATTCCTAGTTCAGGCTTCTATTGTTTCTCTTGAACAACTTTGTCAGTGTGATGTCATGTATAAAACATTAGTTACCTTGGTAACTGCTTAAGTATTATGTATGGTCAAGATGGGTTACAAAAACTGCAATTCAAGTTAAAGCAATTACATGACTTGTTATGCATATTTACTTATATAAAAAAATCATCATGCTTCCCCTTGATGTTCAATGTAGTGTATGTCATTTATGACAAGTTAAGACAGTAGTGTTATACACAACCCCATGTTATTAAATCCAGTCTTTAATACCTAAATTCAGCAGACTGCTTCATCTTATATGACAATTATATATTTTATGTCTAGATTTACTAAAAATCATACATTACATAACTGTTGTGTTTGTGTGTGTGTGTGTTTTTTTTTTGAGGGGGGGGGCTGTTGCTTAGTTATTTGAGAGACCACGAGCTGTAATGCTTATTGTTATATACAGTCCATAGACTTTAAATTATGAGACCCTTCTAGTTTATTATTTGTTATAAGCATATTTCCATCCTTACATACACACATATCAGTACTTCAAGCACGGGCAACAATGCCCATCCAGTTTTGCCAGAATACCATTCACTAGTTCATGTGGTGTGTTTCCAGGCTGTTCTTAAAATATCCAAACCAATATTTGTCCTGTTCCATAGAGTGGTCACTCTGCCAGTGAACCACTCAACATACCTTCCATTCCCACAGATATTTCCACAAAGGAAATCTGATGACTCTCTAGCACTTCCCGGCAACCCCAAACACCTCTAGAATCAGCTATTCCCATATGCCTAACATGTCCGAGCAAGCTCACCTCCTAGACCACTGCATAGGGGTACTGCATAATACCAAGTGCTCTTAGTCTTTCACAATGTCAGACTTCCACTGTTATGTAAGTCCTTAATGTGTTTCGACCAAAGTCCATTTTAAATATAAAATTGAGCTTATTATTTTATTTTATTTTTTCTTTTATCAAGAATCAACTTAATGAGCTAAATGAAGTGTTGGGAGACCATCAGTATGTATACATGTGGTTTAAAACAGCTCTTTTATTTTATATATATATATATATATATATATATATATATATATATATATATATAATATATATATTTTAAACCAAAAACTTCATTGCCGAGAATCATCTCTGAGGCTCCTCAGCATCGTTAAGCATTATCGTCACTCTCTCTCCATTACCATAGTAACCTGGCCGCATCTGTTTCTGTTAGTGTGTCTGTGTACTGCGTAACAGGGACTTGCAATGCACCTGAAGCAAAGCTTCACTTCACTGCAACTTCAAGCCTAAATTCCCTCCCTTTCAGCGAGGCAGCAACCAGGAAAAGAACAGAGAGCAAACAAATCAAAAAAGAAAAAAAAAAACTCCCAACAAGCCACTACAATAAGAGATAGCACATTCTTCCAGCCTTCCCACGTCTCACTCAGCAGATGTATAATCAAAATATCCAAAATGACAGTTCTATCCACCCCCTTCCCCTGGATCCAGGCTAAAACACTAAATGTCTCTTCCTAATACACAAGCATCAGTAAACCTTGATCACAAGCCACAACCCACAGCTCCCCAGAGATGAAAATGCCAACATACAACAGCTGCCAGACACAGCTGCATCCACACACAGCATGTCAGGCTTAATCAAACAGCACTCAAAGCTATGATACCTGCCATAATTGATATTAACTATGTTTAGACAGAATAATAATGACATTTGTACTAGCTGCCAGACATGGCTGCATCCACGCACACTATATCAGGATTGATCAAACAGCACTCGTAGCTATGATACCTGCCATAACTGATGTTAACTATATTTGGACAGAATAATTATGACATTTGTACCAAGAGCTTGTAAGTATTATTTAACCAGGATATACGTGATATTTCTAAATCATACTTTAACTGAAGACGGCATTAGTTTCCATTACAGCATTTTTTTTCAAAACACTCTTCTGTTACTGCTATTATATATGATGTTAATTTGTTACATTTGAGTCTGAACCCTGATGAATGGTACCTTGTTGAGTTAGTTAATTAATTACTTAAATTATTATAAGTAAAATCAATGAAAAATGAACAAGATAAGTATTCATTGAGCTCAAGTAGGGGAATAGAAACTTCTATGTTTGTTTTATATGTTGCTTTGTTTGGTTTATATATATAATGTAAATAGTAACCCTTCTTGACCTGCCTTTGTTTGGGAAGAATTATTGGACTCTTTGAACATTCTCAATAAATCATTACTGTTTCTCGGTTGTTTAAGAAACTCTCCTTTTTTTTTAAATAAAAACAGATGACGTGATGTACCATATCAGTTGATACTTTGAAAAATGTAGTTGTAAATGTTATTTGTTTGGGACAGCTATCTTGGAATCAGTTTTTTGTTTCTTCTTTCAAGCATCAGTCCAAGGATTTGTTTCTTTTATTCTTTTAAGAGTAGGGGCCATCCATTCCATTTCTTCTGGGATAGACACTATGTTGTTGTTTTTGATGAATACATTAGCTTCTTATAAGTCATTAAAGGTTCTCATCTCATTGGCAAAAAGTATTTTTATCTTGACTGGAAAGACCAACTGTGCTTTAATGTTGTTTTGTTTCAACAGTTTTATTATTGGCCAGACGTTTTTCCTTTGTTCTAGTATTCTGGAAGAATAATCTTTGTCAAACCTTATCAGGCTTTGATTGTATTTTAAGGGTGATTTTCTCCAAGCAGATTTTAATATTAGTTCCTTGTCCAGAAATGAAAGAAATTTTATAACTATGGATCTAGGTGGAGTATGAAAGTCCCTCTTTCAAGTCTAAAAATTCAGGAATCCATGTTGTTAAGAATGAAATGTCTTCTCCTTCAGTGTTTTCAGGCAGACCAAAGATCCTTATGTTGTTTCTCTTTTCCCTGCTTTCTAAGTCATCTATTTTGTTAAGCAGCCATGTATTCCGTTTAAGCAGAAATTCTTTTTGGAATTCTTCTTCTTTGTGTCTCCCTTCAATGTCATTTAGAGAAGTCTCTATATTTGTTATTTTTGTATGGTGTTGCTGTAATTTTTCCTTAAGAGTATCAGTCTGTTTTTGAGAATTTAATGTGAGGTTTTCTAAGTCATTTTTAAAGCCATCCATCTTCAAAGATAGTTCCTGTAAGGTAAATGTCATCAGTTGCAGTTCTTTTTTTCAAAGCAGCATCTGGATGAGAATTCCTTGAGTTGTTTATATTCAGTGACTCCATACATCTCCAAGGTACTTGACATGAACATTTTTGTACATCTCCACCAAAATTGATATTTATGTAGTTTAGTAGTTTATCTATTAATTTTCTGATGTTTTAAACTAGAAAATAATAAACTTTTCCTATGTTATTATACTAGTTTATGGAGCTCTCAAAATTCACTGCTCTCAGTTGGCCATCTAGGCTTCACCCCAAGTTGAAATCTTCTGACACCTTGTATGTAGCATGGTTTTGTAATGATTAATGCAAATATGAACAAGCAGTATTTGACACCTAGAGACATCAGTAGGAGGTAACATAAATGCCTGGAGGTGCACTCGGCTGTAATGAGTTTTTAATGACAATATATGGAATTCTTAAAGGCACTTGCTGTTTTTTGTTATTTTTGATGTTATCTAGTCCTGGAAATGTTTTCATGTCTTAATTATTTTTGTATTTGCCTTTAAGAATTCTATTTATGTTCTTGGTACTTCGCAATATTGTGATTATTTCAGGAGCATGCACTTGTGTTAATGTTGACAATGAACATTGAATTATGTCAGTGTTTATTGTAGATGAGTGGTCAGATGTCTGTATGAATATATGTGCAATATGGAGAAACCAAATAACTGAAATTAATAGTGGTGCTGGGACTAGCTCCTTAAATTGTATTACTTCTTCTTTCTGCTTTTTCCCGGTTAGGGGTCGCCACAGCGGATCATCTGTCCGCTCATGATTGGCAGTGGAGTTTTACGGTGTCGAGCTGCCAGCCCGGCGCCCAACCTTCCACAGAAGGCACACACACGCACATACTCACACCTAGGGCCAATTTAGAGTGTCCAATCCACCTACTGCATGTCTTTGGGATGTGGGAGGAAACCGGAGCACCCGGAGGAAACCCACGCGACCACAGGGAGAACATGCAGACTCCGCACAGAAGGCACCCCAGCCGAGAATAGAACCGGAGAACCTCTTGCTGTGAGGCGGCAACTCTAACCGCTGCACCACTGTGGCCGCCCTTTACTGCCATGTGAATATGTACATTATTGGTAAAACTGTAGAGTAGCAAATGTATAAATGCCATGCAACCATTATTTTCAGTTAAAATTGTAGATCTGTGTAATTTTGCTTAGTCTGTTTCCATGTGGATGATAATGATGAATAACAAGTGAAATTCGGTATGTCAGTTTGTACTGCATGAAAAAGATGAACAAACTAGTTGAGTTTTCAAGGCAAATGAAGGTTACTCTTTTGAACATGCAAGCAATGGCCACCTTTAAGATAAGCGTTCACAGTTCACACTCTAAATTGCAGCAAAAATGACATAGTTATTGACAAAAATTGCTTCAAACTGTCATAAAGCAAGTGGAAAATGTCTTGAAGGAGACTCTCATTGCAACACAGAGATGCTGCAGTAAAAGTTCCTAACTAAGGTTATAATTGCAAACTTAAATGATCTAGCCCCCCTTAGAAGCCCAAGAGTGGAAGTCTTCTTGTTAGTAAGTCTGTCAGCTGCTTTTTTTGTAGCTGACCACCGAATCCTGTGAATTCTCTGAATTTGAATGAGTTATTATTATCACTTTTTTTTTTGCATGGGTTATTTTCTTCTACTAACTTACATGTGAAGCCTTTTTTCTGTGAAAAGGTTTATAGAGTTGATTGATTCAACCATGGAATAATTATGTGTGACACAGGTTATTTGAAGGGTGTCGCACCCCAGATGTAAGCTCAAAATAGAGCACATGAATGTACTGTCAAGGCTTTCTGACATGGCAAGAATTTCTGTTGTGAAAGTTCTGTATACCACTCCTCTAATTCTTTTTGAATGACAGTATAGGGTTAAGAATTTTCCTTGTTTTCCCATCAAAATGACCCTATTTCCCCATTGATTACCATCATCAGTTAGGTCTCTTTGTGAAACATTATTGAATATAACTAGTTTTAATAATTCGTCCTTCCACAGCATCTGAAATTTTAGCACTACTTTTGTAGCACTGATTTTCTGAACAGTCTGGTTTGTTTCATGAATAGTATGTTCACTGTCATGCTGTATGCTAGTAGATAAATAGGAAGCATCAATGATGGCATCTGGTCTTCTTTGCATAGCAGCCCAGAAAATGTATACTCTTTTACTTGAATCAGCCTGTGTCATGGGGGTAATGGGGCATCCTGCTGTACTGTCCTACTACTGTAGATAGTTCTATGTTAATCGAATGAAGATTTCTTTGTACATCTCTTTTGGTATACTAACACTGTTCTACCATTGTTAGCAAAGTCCAGTTTTGTACATAACACAAAAGTCATCATGTTCTTCATGGCCAACTTGAAATAGAGATTTAGGTAGAGAATAACTGAAGTGGCAAAGCTATGTGAGTCACCCTATACTAAAGTCATCTACATAGGAGGGAAACACTCCACTGATGTTGCTGGTTTCCCTCTAGCCAGTAGAACACCACAGGCTTAACCCATGAGATTCTTCCTTCTGACTTATGATGCGTTTCACTTATAGATTCATAGATATGTACTTGGTTAATGACCACCAGGGCCTTTATAAGCCTAGCTGTGCAACCCAAACCAGTTGTGTCCCTATGTATCATGGGCATTTATTATGAGGGGGTATGTTCATAAGTTCATAGGTTTATACTAGGCTATCTGCCCTGGGGCATTTACAAGCCTAGCCAGAGTTTGTTTGGCTTTCGCCACCCTTTTAGATCGGTTTACTGTGCCTCTGTAGAGTAGGTCACAGAAGATAGCCCTTTTAAGGTTAGTTTACTGTGCCCCTGTCTAGCAGGGACACAGAAGAGATCCCAGGGGTGAACTTACGATCTCCCATCCACTCGTCATGATTTCTCTTGAAGAGGGTCAGTGAGGGGCTCTGCCTAACATGGTCTGGGATTGTGTTCCAGAGTGAGGGCAGCCTCTGGGATATGAATCTGTCCCTCCAGCATGTTCTATTTATTTCTGTGCTGAGGTTTAAGTCCCTGGAGCATGTAGCTCTAAGGGATTTGGATTTCCTGAGGTGGAGCATGTCCATTAATTCTGGGTTGGACATGGCTTTATACGTCAAGCATAGATCACCTCTGAGTAGGCGGTAAGCAACTGAGTAGAGCTGGAGTTTCTTTAGCCGAACTGCATAGGGCATCTGTTTGAGTCCCTTGATCCTCTTGGTGAGGTACTTTTGGGGCCTCTCCAGTTGCTGCAGGTGTCTGGTAAGGTGCATCCCAAATGGGGCATTGTATTCAATTATGGGCCTGATGAGTGATGAATAGAGGGGCACAATGACCTCTCTTGTTCTAGATGTGAACCCTTTCGTGATAAGGTGGGCTATACAGAAGGTCTTTCTAACCAATCTGGCAACGTGATTGTCAAAAGAGAGGTTTCTATCTACTTGGGTCACCAAATCCCTAATTACTTCTTCTGTACTTAATGGATTACCACCTATGTGGTCATTTGTGGGAACTTTATTTTTCCCTAAGGGGATGACTATGTACATTTTGGCATTTAGCTTAAGGCCATGGCTCTGGCACCAGTTATCCGTCTCTGTGAGACCCTTTTGGAGGATGCTTGTGTCAGCTGGAGAGTCGATTATGGCACCCAGCTTGCAGTCATCTGCGAACTTGGTCAGCCATAGTCCTCCCGTATTAGGAAGTTTCTAGAGGTTATGTGGGGGGTGCATGTTAGTTTGGCATGGCATTACTATCTGCATTGGTCTGTCAGATATATGGGGGCCAGACCCAGGGTAAATTTCCTATTTCCCATCCATTAGTCAAGGTTATGCTTAAATAGGATTAGGGATGGACTCTGCTTCAGATGTATAGGAGCCTGTTCCAGCGCATAGGGATCCTCTGAGATGCATCTCTCACGCCAGCATGCCTTATGTCACAAGCAAAATTTAAATCCTTAGATTTGATGCTGTTCACTTTGCGGATGTGTGAAAGCCCCATTAGACCTGTATCTGATTTATTATATCAGTACAGTGATGCATCTGCCAGGTCATAACCACATTTCTTTGTGTTTCCATAGTCACCATACATATTCTGTCAAGAGAGGGGCAAACATAAATATCACACGAGAGTCCTCTGCTTTGCAGAAACATAGTCTTAATATTTCTGGAATGAATTTTCACTGCCTTTGACAAATTGTGGCCAAAAAGTAGGCAATAAGGTTCTGATGCTTGTTGTAAAACTTTTTGAAGTTCTTTTCAAAGTTCTTCAAACCCTCTAGCCACAGAACTTCGTTTGTGTGTTATTCTTTTTGGAGTTTAGTGATGGTACACATCCATTGTACTGGAAATGTATTTTTAGCCAACATTCTTAACTTCTACAAAAGTATCATCTTTCCTGCTGTGTATCTCATCCTGTTTTGATGACTCAGATGACAATGTCCTCATTTAGGAGTATGTCATATTCCATATGTGAATTATAGTGTATTTTGATTGTATCTGATTGTAGAGACCAGATGCTCTGACCAATGCCTGTTTAGAGCTTGCATGTTTGCCCTGTGCCTCTGTGGAGTTCCTCCCTCCTCTGAAAAACATGCTGAGTTTTTTCCATCTCAAAATTTACCAATGAATGAAGTTGTGGGCAGCAGCACAGACTCTACATGGTGCTCTATAGGGGGAAGAGATGTACAGACCAACTACTTTGGGCATCTACTGTGGTGTACAGCATCCTAAAGATAGGAGAACACTGATCACAGACTGTGCGCCATGGCAGAGCTAGCCACTTGATGCTGTAAAATATGGCTCTAGGTGATTCGGTCATGTTGACTAAGGTCACCAAAAGGAGCAAGGGTAGTGACCAGTGATAGGTGGATTGAGGAGCCGACCTTCTTTGACCTATTCCAGGGGCCCATGCTAACTGTGGGAGGGGTGTATGTGCTCCTCTTGACCAATATGTGCCCGCCATAAAGCCCAGCAGCCCTGGGTCAATATGCTGCTGGCCGGCCGGTATCTAGTTGTCCAGCCTGAGTTACTTGAGATAGCTCTGTTCTGCAAATGCTGGGCATAAAACCAGTCTGTCAAACATAAACTTAGAATTGCTACACTTAATGTAGGTTCACTGACAGGACGTAGTTTGGAACTGGATGAGCTGATGATACAGAGGAGGCTGGACATTCTGTGTATCCAAGAGACAAGATGGAAGGGCAGTGCAGCAAAGCCACTTGACTTGGGATCCAGAATCTTCTACTCAAGAGGCGGACAGGCTAGAAATGGTGTGGGAATTGTGGTGAGAGAGGCCTCAGAAGGCAGTGGGGGATATCATTAGAATTAATGGCAAACTCATGGCAATCAGATTCCAGTGTAATGCTAGGGCAGTATTCATATTCTCAGCCTATGCCCCACACCAGGGTTGTGATAGTGAGGAAAAGTATGCATTCAGACAGCAGTTGCAGGACCTACTAGATAAAGCAGGACAACATGAATTGGTGTTGATAATGGGTGACTTGAATGCACATATTGGGACAGATAGAACAGGATATGAGGACTGCCTGGGTCCACATAGGTGGAGCAACAGGAGTAAAGAAGGAGACGCCATTATAGACTTCTTTCTGGCAAATGGCTTGATAGTAACCAACACATGCTTCAGAAAGAGAGACAGTCACAAGATCACATACAAGAGTAAACAACATGCAATGCAGGTAGACTTCCTCCTAGTAAGGAAAAGACACTGGGGTAGAAGCCATGATTGCAAAGTTATCCCCAGTGAAACAGTCAGCCCACAGCATAAACCACTAGTTGCCACAGTCAGCTGCAAGCAGTTGTCAGAGAAGGCTCTAAGGTCAACAGAGACCAGGCTGAAGACCTGGAAGTTGACTGGAAAGAAACAGTTGAAGGAATTACTCAGGGCTCTAGCACCCCAAGAAGAGGAGAAAATAGGTGGATTTGAAGAAGAATGGCAGCACCTAAACACAGCATTACAGAAAAGATATGTGGCCGAGCCAGGTATGGAAATAAGGTACATAAGGAAAGCTGGTGGTGGAATACAGAAGTTCAGGAAGTCATCAACAGAAAGAAGGAGTGGAGGAAGAAGTGGGAGATGGAAAAGACTGACCAGGCTAGGAAGGACTATTGGTTGGCTAACAAAGAAGCTAAGAAAGAAGTTGCAATAGCAAAGAACATAGGGCATCAGAGGCACTGTACCAACTTCTGGAAAGGGACTCGGTAAGGGGCACAAAGAAACTATATCAGGTTGCAAGGCAAAGACAGAAAGATAAAGAAGATAGTCAGGCACTCTTAATAAGGGATGCCAGCAACAACCTGCTCACCAGTCCAGAGAACATTAAAGGCAGATGGAAGGAGTATTTCCAGCAGCTTCTGAATGAAGAAAACCCCACAGAAGCTGTACTGCCCGAGAAACAGCCTACGATGAGAGAAGAAGAGGACCCCACCCTAGAAGAAGTAAGAACAGCACTAAGGAAGATGAAGTCAGGGAAAGCAGGATGCTCAGATGAGGTCACAGCAGATATGATAAAGATGCTGGGTGAGATATGGGAGAAATGGCTCCTGAAGGTACTCGTAGCAGTGTGGAAAGAAAGGCGTATCCCGGATGACTGGAGAATAAGCATATTTGTGCCAGTCCGCAAGAACAAAAGGGACATCCACAACTGTGTGCAGTGCAGAAGCATCAAACTCCTATCACACTGCATGAAAGTTCTGGAACGGGTGATTGATAAACGGATATGCAGAGTAGTAGAATGTAAGATGAGAGATGAGCAGTTCGGATTCAGATCAGGATGCAGCATAACTGACCCAGTGTTTACAGTGAAACAGATAGTTGAGAAGAAGCCAGAGACGAGTAAAGAGTCCAACTGAACATTCCTAGACTTAGAGAAAGCATATGACAAGGTCCAAAGAAAGCTGATTTGGGCAGTACTGTGTTGGTTTGAAGTCTCAGAAGCACTGGTAGAGTTAGTGCAGGCTTTGTACAAGGACCCAATGACTCAAATATGAACAGTGGTCAGCCTCACAGAGGGGTTCCCAGTGGGACTGGGTGTACACCAGGGTTTAGCTGTGGGTCCACTGGTGTTCTTGTCGGTGATGGACTACATTAGCAAACAGGTTGGAGGGGACAGAGCAACAAAGTTACTGTATGCACACAATGTGGCATTACAGGCAGACTCTGAGCAAGAAAAAGAATAGGGGAATGGAATGCAAAACTGAAGGGACATGAGATGAAACTAAGCACAGAAGAGACGGTGGTAATGACAAAAAATTGGAGAAATCAGAGGAAGCTGAGAACTGAGGTAAAAGAGAAGATAATGGAGCAGGTAAAACGCTTCAGTTATCTGGGGGGTTAGTTGAGGAGAAAGGAAGTCTGAATGAAGAGGTCAAAGCTAGAATAAGAGGGGCTGCAGCCAACTGGCATAGAGTCTTAGGTGTAGTCTATGACAGGCGAATGCCAAAGAAGCTGAGAAGTAAGGTGTAAAAGACAGTGGTGCAACCAGTACTACAGTATGGTACAGAAACCTGTGCAGTAAAGGCAGAGCAGATGAAGAAGCTAGAGGTGATGGAAAGGAAGTAGCTGAGAAAGGTGGTAGCATGGGGTCTATATTAGAATATCGAAATTTCATAATTTCGAATGTTCTAATATCGACCCCTATTCAGCAAACGCTGAAATTAGTGAAACGACAGATAACCGAATATTTTCCTAGGGAAAGAATTCAGTTGTCCGTTTCTGTCGTTTCGCTTTTTTTCAGCACTGTGGTGGAAAATTACGGGTCGGGTTCAAGTAAGTGAGCAATTGGGCATGGGTTAGGTGAGTTAGGGTTAGGGCGTGGGTTAGGTATGTGTGCGATTGTGTGGACATGAGGGTTAGGGCGGGTTAGGTGAGTTAGGGCGCGGGTGAGGTGAGTGTGCGATAGTGACGGACCTTAGGGTTAGGGTTAGGGTTTGGGTTAAGGTAAGTGGATAGGTAGTGGTGTTTGTACAGTTTAGTGTAGGGTTAACTGTAAGAGTTTGGGTGTATGTGTGTGGATTACTGTTTGTTTGGTGTGCTTGTGCTGTGTGTATGTGTTTCGGAACAGCATATTTTTTCCCTAGGAAAAAATTTGCTGTTTTGAATGTTCGATGTTGTCAGCATTCGCTGAATAGGGGTCGATGTTAGAACATTCTAAATTGTGAAATTTCGATGTTCTAATATAGACCCGGTAGCATGCACACTGTGGGACAGATGAAGAAATGAGGACATAAGATCTGAAGCCAAAGTAGCTCCAACTGCGGAAAAGATTAAACAGAACAGATTATGGTGGTTTGGACACATGCAGAAAAGCAGAAAACAATCTGGTGAAGAAGATTTGGGACAGACAGGAAGAAGGTAAGAGGAAATGAGGATGTCCAGCAAAGAGGTGGATGTATTGTGTGAAAGAATATCTGCGATAATCAGGCAGGAGTGTGGCACTGAATCAATAGAAATGGTGACAGTTAACACAATACCCCGACTCCATGCAGAAAATGGAAAATAGGGGGGCTGCTGCTGCTGATGATGATGATGAGTGCCGTATTTGATCAACTCCTGGTTCAGTTATCCTCTACAGAAGATGTTAGCAAACTCTTCTGTGCCTGCAGTAACAGTTGGATGTCAAAACATCAAATTATACCAGTTATGTGTCTTCATGTAGCTTTATCAGAACATGTTAAGAGTTCAGCTGAATGTTGTTCTCCTTTTTCTCTGTCCACAAAGCTTATGGACTAATCTATTTTGGAACTGAGGATATTAACTCATTGTAGCACATCTGGCTGTGTCATTCCATCTGTATTGAATTATTTCTTACTTATTTTGGAACTCTCCATCTCTTCATTTTCCTGTTTTGTTTTTTGGTATCATTTCAGATAAGCCAGTCGTATTATCACTGTCACTTTTACTGACATGTTGGTTGTCTTCTATCTTGACTTGAGAAGCTGTAGTGATGCACCCTCACACAAATGCCACAGATCTGTCCTGGTCAGTGGTGACTATAGGTCCTTTCCACTCCCTAGAGTCACCCCTAGTATAATACACCTTGTCTCCCATTTCAGATCATTCATTTAAAGTACAAAGTTATTTCCATTGTGCTGTCTGAATTCATTTCCAGTGTTCAACCTTACCAAACACTCTGCCAAAGGAGGTGATGCTGAAATATACTCTCTCTATTACATGTTCCTTGTGATCTCTTCTAGAGCAGGCAAGCTATCATTCAGAACAGAAGGAAAAGCCAAGTTCTGACCAAACACAAGCTGATATGGACTGGAGATACAGAAATAAAGCATAATATTTTTGCTATCCTACCATGAAATAATGATATTTCCCAATTGCATCCAATACTAGCCTTTGTTTTTAACATTTTTTTCTGTTTTAACATCTGATTCTGTCTTTCTAGGAGCCATTTGCTTCAAGGACTACATAGCTGTAGTTTAAATATTGACATTTTCTGCCATGTCATTGCCATTGCATCATTACTGAATTCACCACCACCATCAGTGAATAACGTCTGAAATTGACTATATCTGCTTTATCTAGAAATAAATGCATTCCCAATTTCTGATCTTTGTGGTCATAATGCTTCCAGCACTGAAATGTGTAAATTGATCAATGGCATGAAAGTGGCGGTTCATGTTTGTGAAGATAATACTATTTGCTGATTTCACAGCTATCTAAAAGGCAGAATTTAAATGTCCACAGCAATGTATTATCCTCTACTACTGGTAAACATAATACAGGGGTACCACAAGGGTCTGTGCTAGGTCCTGTTTTCTTCTCTCTCTTAATGATTTCCCCATAGAATTACATCTTAAATTAATATTTGCAGATAACATGCTGCTCCTGAAATCCACTACTAGCTACTCTGACATGCAAATCAAGTTACAGGACAATTTCACTCAGTTATGGACCTTGCCTCCTACTAATAAACTACTAATTCACCTCAAGAAAATCAATGTCATGACCTCTGCCTCAGCCAAGAAATTGCCCACTATTCCTCCTATTCTCGTAACAGATTTTATGGAAACAGAATGCCTAATATAGGGCCACGTTTCTTTAAGTACCATAATTTACAAGGTGCTATACATGGTCTCTGCTCTTCTTTAAGAGTGAAACTACCTTTACAAGACAATTATTATGCACACAGAAGTGCACAGGACAAAAGTTTCTCTGTAGTACATCCTCCATTTAAAACAGCTGTTAGAGAGATCCTTCTCTAGACTAGGATCTGCTACCAGGAACCACCTGTCTACAGGCATCAAAAATCAAGAAACCACTGAAAGCTTCAAAGATGCACATAAAGAGCATCTCTCTACTATAACTACCTGCAACTTTTGTGATGACAATGATTAGGTAATATACCATCCCGTATCATGAATAACAGAATACATTTAATAAACTTTTCTCAGCCTCTTAATGTGACATTTTATACACAAATATTTCATATGTATATAAGCGTTTATGTATTATAGGTATGATTGCATTATATTTATGAATCTTAGCTTGCATTTTGTATATATGTTTTCCTCAATGTACTCTGATAGGAGCTTTTAATGTCATCCTATCTGCATTCAGTCTTACTATGTTCTGAATTTTGCAGTGTACTAATTTTGGATATAATGTTGTTGATTGAAAGACCTCAGTGTATCTCCCATTCTTTGGGATCAGGTTGTGGCCGAAAGGGTCAATACACCAGTCCACTTACCCAGTGAACAAATAGTTAATTATTAAGTCACAGCAAATGTCTCATTCTATTTGGAGGCCAGAGGCATGCCAACACTGGGTCTAGACTTAGGTCTTTTACACTTCAGGCAGACCTGAACAGTTGTCAATAATCTGCTTTAAGACAGAAATACATTAAGGGTCCTTTTGACTAAATTGCAAAATAATTGCATTCTGTCCACAGAAACATGTTCAAATTGAAGATGCAGTTTCTTTACAAGTTTCTGCTTCTCCTTCATGGTTATGTTTCCTGAAACTGTGAGGTTCTCCTTCTGTGACCATAGGCAGACTGGACAATGGGCATACTGTTGGTGGTTACAACCTGGTAATTCATAGTTAATGGCAGGAAACCAAAGATACTGAACCCCATCATGAATTCCATCTTGATGATGAGAATGCCTTATTATAGGCTCCTACTTTATTCTTCATTCTCGTATGAAAAAGAAAAAAATGTTGCCATTAGCTACTCTTATACAGAAAGTTTAATATTATTGGAATCAGAAGATTAAAACTTTTTTTTATAAAGGAATAACAGACTAATTTCTTCACACTATTCTCTTAGAAAAAAATAGATTAATGTACCTCAGTTCTGTAATAAACTGACTTAGTAGCTGGGTTGTATGATTATAATTGTTAACTATACCTTCCCGTACTAAAGTATGTGTGAAAAACAATATTTTGTTACTCTTTCATGATTTATTAATATTTCCCCTTGTTTTTCCTTTTTGACATTCTGAGCATAATTGCAGAATTTTGTTTGCCACTGCAAAACTAATCAAATGAGATAATTTGGGGATCCTTATGGATTTTTTTAATTGTTTGATGAAAATATTAATAAAATATTGAAAATTAAATGAACTCTGAAAGCAATTCTGACATGTATAATATAGGAGGTTCTACATGACAACACTGGACATGGTGGATGCTTACTTGGGTATCTCACCACAGTATCCATCAGGAAAAATCTCAGGTTTCAGGTAGTTCATCAGCATTTTTCAGGTTTCAGTTCTGCCATTTTGGCTATCCTCAGCCCTAGAATATTTACCATATTTTTAACTTTTTTGCTTGCACATATCAAGAAACAAAACATAACCACCTTTCCTTACCTAGACTGCTGCCTGCTAAGATCCCAGTCCTAGGAAATCTTCTTTAACATATCAGTCTATCGCTGTGATACAGTCCTCTGGGATGATGATAAACTACAAAAAGTCATTGTTGGACTACTTTTAGGGGCTGTTCAAATGAAAGCTTTTCTTTCCCAAGCCAAGTAGAAGTAATTTCAAAATGTTTTGGAAGATTTCTGTCAGCAGAAGGACGGTACATCACGGAAACAGCTAAGGCCGCTTTGTTATACAGTATTTTGCACCTCCTCAGAGGACTGTCAAAAATATGTAGATCTTCAGATTCCCTTTAAATGGTGATTCCTCCTCCCCAACCTATAAAGGAATTTATTGGTGGATGGATACCAAAATAACCTATCTGAAGGGATGCTTCTGCTTCCATTAACAATAACTCAGCCAGTGACTGTGACAACAGACACCTCAGAGCATGCTTTGAGATCTGACTTGATGCGGCAGTTAGTCTCCTCAGGAAAGGTCTCTAAATATTAGTGTAAAAGAAGTGTAAATAGACACTTCCTTGTAAGTGACCTTACAACACCACAATAATATGGTACATCAGCAAACAAAGTGGAACAAGATCTTTCCAACTCTGTGAAGAAGCACTTTTGATATTGCAATGAGCCATTCATCATAATCTACAGCTGTCAGGCGCAGAGAACCAACTAGCACACTCCCTCAGCAGGTAAATAACTTCATCTCATGAGTGGAAACTGGATCAACAGACTTTTCAGGGGAACTATACAATGTGAGCTGCATACCAAAACTTTATATGTGTCCCCCACACCTCAGCAATCAGCTCCAAAGATTTTGCTTCCAGGTTCCCCACATATGGTGTAAAGAATAGATTTTGTTTTATTCTGTTGGACTTGAAACTTAATTTGTCTTCCCTTTCCTTATCTGATTCAGAAGGTCTTTCATACCATTTATCCCAGTATTTTAAACTAGTAAGTAAACTTCTCAGTGAGCCAGTTTTGCTCATATTCAAGCTTTCCCCTCACTACAAGCACCCTACCTCATAGTTTTAAAAAATGTCTTAGGTCTACCACTTGCTAAAGTGGCCACCCCTTCCTCAGCTAATAACTACGGGCCTAAATCCAACCTTTTCCCCCTCACAAAAAATGTCAAAAAATCATCTGCAACCAAATGTTAGGAATGTATTTGAAAATATGATATTCTTAACAATAGGTAGCATGGACTTGCATCCTACTACAATACTATTGCAGCCATCTGCTTACCCACTGACTACATATTTTCTAACATGGAACAGGCAAACTTGCAAGATACTATCTTCCCGGACCTTAGAAGAGCCTTTAATGCTGTTGGTCATACCATCTTACTTCATGAACTAAAAGACATAGGCTTCATCTGATTTTGTCCAGTGGTTTCAAAACTACCTCTTCAATGGGACCAGTTCTGTGTGTAAATTTGCATGCTCTTATGGCATCTGTACTCCCTTTTGAAATGCATGTTGACAGGAAAGAATACACTTATGCACTCACCCTTCCCGGCTTGGAAACCTCAAGTTCAGGCCCACTAGATGGGTTGTGAGCCCTCGACATATCTGATCAGTGGTGGGTCAAGCCTAGTTTATGCTGTACTGTAAATTTGAATGGCTATAAGGACAGTGCCTGTTTACATAGCTTTGTGATACCATCTTCGTGTTGATTTAACCACATTAGGGAGCTTGTCCACATGAAGACATTATATTTTAGTGAGGAGTGCACCACTTGATTACCAAGCATTCACTCTCAATATCGAAGTACTTGGTTTCTGTCCTGCTTACCTTATGACTCGGAAAACATACAGAGTGTTCTTCCCCATCAGTGGTCTGTGATAGCATTGTGTCACTAAGCTTACCAGTGATTCATGAGTATCAACTGTAAAGGGCGTGATGAAATCTGGAGGTGCTAAGACAGGCTGTGTACATAGAGTGCCCTATAACTGTTAAAAGCATTATCTCATTCTAGTGTCCACTTCATTTTAAGGGGCCTCTTCCCTTGTATCAGATCTCTGAGATGGCACAGCATTACGGATTTTGGTAGTACTTGGCTAATCCTAACATCACTTGCTTCTTAGTGCCTGGAATAGGCCAGTGACTTACTGCTTCTAATTTTTCTTATCGAGTCCTAACCATTCCCTGCCTATTTCATACCCTAAAACATTTTACCTCTTTCAAGCTTAACTTGCTCTTGGAGGCATTAACAGTTGACTGGTTTAAGGGAGTCTAGTACAGCTTGCAGCTTAGCTAGATGGTGCCCCAATCCTTGGATTGTATTATATCATTATCTTGGTAAGCAGCAACATATTTGATGTGGTGCTTTAGAACTTTGTTCCTTAATTTCTGAAAGGTTCCAGGGGCACCATGTAGTCCACAAGGGACAGTATTCTGGAATAAACCCTCTGGTGCTGAAAAACCCTTTTTTTCTCTAGTTTCTATTAGTCGATTTGCTTGTTTTCTATTGTCAAGGCTAATGTGATTAAGAATCCTGCATTCTCAAACATTTGTATTAGTTCATTCAACTTAGGTATTTGGTAGCTGTTTAATTGCAAAATGCTGTCCAGTTTCATAAAAATCATTAAAAAACCTAATTGTTCAATCAAGCTGTGGAACTATGAGACAGTTCCAATCACTTTTTGACTCTGCTGTCATTGCACATTAAACGGTTTGTGTAGTTCCTCATTCAAAGCTTTTCCCCGTGACTGCGATACTTGGTAAGGTTTCAAGTTAACCCTTTCTTCTGGAATGGTCTCGATATGATATGGAATTAAGCATGTTCCACCTGGTAGTTTTGAAAAAAAGCACTGTTTCTTAACAAAAACTCACTTATTTCTTTTATGTTCATCATACAGATCACTGCTGCAGTAGCCTTAGGTATATGGGTTATATCCTGCCAAGGATATAACAGCCAGCCAGCTTGCAAAGCTTCAGGGCACCTTCCACATGTCCAAACTGTCAAGCAGGTTGAGCTGAGCTGACTAAAAGACAAGTTTGGGCGTGAAGCCCCTCAGAGCTTTACTGATCCGGAAGAGTGTGCTACTCTGATGCTTTTGAGGCTCGACGGTTAGCTTGTGCTTTCCTTTGCTGAGCAGATAAGTTCCCTTTGGAGGGAAACCTTCCATTTTCTTAATTTTGTTGATATTTTATTACTTTCCTCTTCAGGAACGTTATTTAACAGCTAGGAGTATTTTGTTTTAATGGACTGTCTCAAGACTGTAATGTACAGTACTTAAATGGAGAGCTCTTTTTTCCCTATCAGTTTAAAAGTAATGTAAAGTAACTGAAAATATTTTTTTTCTGTGGAGAAATCTTTTTTTTTTTTTTTTTTTTTAATGTGGGCATAGTGTTTTAAAGTGCTTTTTGCTGTGTTTTTTCCTGTCAAAAAGTAACTTTTGTTGACAGGCAGTGCTTACCCGCAATTACTGCTTGTCTTCTCTGAGAAAGAGGCGCTGTTTTTGGCTTAACCAAGGAACAGACATCCAGTCCCATGGCCAGCCCTTCTTCCAGCCACAAAAAGAAAAAATTAAGCAAACCGACTTTGCCACCACAGCAGGCTGACAGTTTGCTTCAGTCGCAGTTGGGTGACTTTGCCTTGGCCATTTGTTGTACTTCAAGCGATTCTTCAAGCAATTCATCTTTTTTCCTCAGAAAATGGGGTCCCCCTAGTGAGGAGGGAAGAGCCACTGTTGTCAGTGAGGTGAGGATAGGGTTCCTGTTGTGTCAGAATGCTGTTTCCATCACTGGGGAAGCAGCTGCTGCCATTACTAACACGGTTGACCCCATTTTTCTTTACAACAGAAAACAAAGCATGTATCTACTTCTCAAATTCCTTTGGATAGGAGTATTTTACTAGATTTGGCTCAGGGTTTAATTCAGGCTAGTGATACTTCATGAAAAGTAGTTTTCTGGTAAAAGAAAGAAGGCTTCCTCTTTTCCTGAAGTGATTCAGTATTCTAAATCTGAGGGGAAAGATACAGGAATAGATACATGCTTTTCCTTAGATTTCTGATTTAGACTCAGAAAAGTGCTCAGTTTCTGATTCTACCTGTGGGAGTTTCTTTCTCTGAGCCTATTGCTAGAATGTGCCATTGTTTTCAGTGGGAGAACACTGAAGTTTTCCAGTCCCTTGGAAAATATGAGTTGTTATAGAAGGATTTTTCAAAAACTAAACCCATTCCTCCTGTTCTGTCAGCTTTAGAAGATGTGTGTATGTGTGTTACTGCCTGCAATTTTCCTGATAGGCAGCTGTCCCTAAAAAGGCAGATAGGGTGTAAAAATTTCCTCAGTCTTTATTTTATACACTATTCCCAAACTTCACCCAGCAGCTATATCTTTACTTGATCCCACTGCTGTTAAGCACTTGGCTAATTCCATTCCTACTCTTTCTGATAAAGATGGACAAATTCTTTATAGTTATTGGAAAAAAGTATATCCTTCTACAACTTTGATTTTCAGAGTTTTGAATTGTCAGGCTCATATGTCAAAGTTTGTTCTGACAAATGTGAAAGCAGGAGCAGCCCGGCTATGTGTGAAAGTATGAGGAATGTTTTATCTGCAGTTTCTTCTTGTGATGAAAAAGTTTGCTTTAAATAATTTAGTTTCTTCTATTGCCTTATTTGCAGTGTGTATATGACTTTGTTGATACTTCCAGGGCTATGGCCATTGGTACTGGTTTAAGGAGATTTGCATGGCTGTATTCTCAGAATCTCACAGATGATGGTAAAAATGAGATTTTTAAATTTGTCCTTGGATAGAGATGTAGTGTTTGGCCCCTCTGCTGTAGAGGTGATCAAAAACATGCAATGAAAGGGGCAAGCCAAGCCAGGGAATCTAAGATTTTAGCCCTCCTTTTCCAAATTGTCCAAGGAATTGTTTTATCTCTACATCTAATTTTGGTAAAAAAACAGAATAAACAGTCTCAACAAAATTCAAGTAAACAGATGATGTGAAGTAGTTCAATCTCGTCATTCATTCTTACAAATGGGTTCGGAGCCGATCCCTCGGCTCCGAGTCGGCTGCTTTCACAAGCTCGAGGTTTTCAAGTAGCCTGAGGCCAAGTCCCTATCCCATGATGCTATCTGCCTCACCTCAGATCTAGCTTGCTGCTGCAGCAGATCGGAGGTCGAGAGTGGAGCTCGGGCCAGCATTTCATATTTTGAAATTTATCTTCGATATTTACCTGTAGTTGTTCTGTAAAAAGTGTGCTTCTTGGCAAGTTAGCCTTAGCTTATTATTTAGAGCACTGTTGTTAGTCCTTTTCTGACTAAAATTCTTCGTTATAGAGCGGCTGCTCTTAGACCTTTCATTGGCAGCGTTTTAGTTCTCCCTATCCTGTTAAGAGTGTTGATTCTGATAATTGTTGCTGCTATAGCTGTTTGAACACTTTAGCTCTTTTTTTCCTAGCTAGTTATTTAACTGCTTAGACATTGTTTCTGTTTGTCTTAGAGTGTGGTGTCTGTTGTCTACGCAGTTTATATATATATATAAATATATATATATATATATATATATATATATATATATATATATATATATTAATGGCTCTAGGACTATTGAACGAAAGGTTAATAGTCTGAATCCACAATAACCGAATGCACTTTAACGAAAGCGCTTTCACCGAAAAAGCGCTTTCGTTAAAGTGCGTTCGAAAAAATCCCAAAAAGAGCTGTGCCCCTCACACCCCCCCACTTTTATATTCTCACTCCGAGGTCGCACTACAGTGTGGAAAAGGGAATTCTCCCTTAACTGCACTGCAGTGCGACCGGCACAACCAGCATACATAACTAAAAGTGCTGCTTCGGTGAACAGCACTTTCAGTTATGTATGTTCAGTGATTTCTGCTTTGGCAGAAAGTGCCGTTGGGGATCTGTACAGATCCCATTTATATATATATATATATATATATATATATATATATATATATATATATATATATAATATTGATTTATAGTGTTTTTTCATTGCATTATGGCTGATCAGAGAGAAAAAGAGGCAAAAGTCAGGGTTTAAGAAATGCCCTAAGTGCGGACAAAAAAATGTTGATTACTGATCTTTATGTAAGTTGTGTGTATTGTCTGGGGGCAGTCCATCTTCAGGAGGACTGCTCTATTTGTCATTCTATCAGCAGTAGGGTCTTGGAATGCAGGAGAAAACTAGTGGATAGGAGTTTGTTAAAACCTGAATTTCAGGAATCTCTTGATAAGGCTGACCACAATTCCAAATCTTTGAAGGGATCCAAATCTTCAAAAGCTTCTTTGGAGCTGAAGTCTTCTGCTCTAAAATTGGCTGAGAAGGTGCGGTCGCCGGTTCCACTGTCCTTGGAACCGAGCACCAAGCTTGGGTTTTGGAGCCAGTCCCCGGTATTGGAGCCGGTCTCCGAAACTTTGAAATCACCTATTTTACAGTCGGTGGCTTCATCCATCCCTTCCACTTGTTCTTCGAGGAGCCTCTCCGATGTGGTAGTGGACCAAATGGTGCAGAAGCTCCTCCATAATCCGGCACTAGCCAAATTGTTGTCGGCTCCATCCCAACCATTTCGGAGCCGAAGACTGCCTTACCTACCGGGTCTACTCCTCCTCCGAGCTGAGCAGGGCTTTCGGAGCCGGAGGAGGTTGAACCGAGGCCTGTTCCAGTGCCATCAGCTCCATCGACTCGGACTACTTCGATGGCGTTCGAGGAGTCTGGGAGCTGACACTCTCCGGTTGGCTCCGGGGGGGCGGAGTCGAACCGATGTGTCGGTTCCGACCCTTCCTCTTGGAGCTTCGGCACGGATGAGCTCAGCTCCTTCCTCTGGGTTGGAGCCCACTGTTTTGGCACCTGGGAGGTTGCCATCTTCTTCAGAACCGGCTGCTTCCTCGCGTCGGAGCAGTGGAGCCTTCGATGCCGTGAGGAGAGTTATGTGTTTTAAGACACCCACTTCATCTGGGCCTACTACCTCATCCCCAAAAGTGCCGCTTTCTACTTTTGCATCACAGGTCCCTGTAAAGCGTCGAGACCTAGAGCCTCAGGTAGCCCCATTGGGTGATCCATGTTGTACTGAGACCTCACCAGAATCTCCCACTGATGAGGTTCCCAGGAAGAAGCTTTACAAGAGGAGGCATTTAGACTCCCCACAGGAATCTGTCATATCAGACACTGACTTAGAGGAGTCAGAAGGGTCCCCACAGTCCCCCTCGGAGGATATTTCTTTTGCTGATAGCCTTGAAATCCTGAGACAGAGGGGTGACTGGCAGTCTGTTAGCCCTATTGATAATGAGTCGGTGCTTCTTAAGGCCTTTGGGTCTCAACCCTTCACCTTCTAAGTGACTCCACCCTTTGATGAGCTAATGGAGTTAGTTGCTCGAAGGGTGTGGGAGTCTCCTGATACTGTGGAACTCAGCCCTCGTAGGCCCAACAAGTTTATTACATCGCCACAGGACAAAATGTTTCTTACCAAAGGAGTGCCGGTTGTTGCCAGAGATGTTGGAAACCTCTTCTACTGTCCATCCTCCTAATAGAGATTCCAGGATTATGGACAGGTATGGGAAATGCATTTTTAGTTCAGCGACTTTTGCTATGCAATTGCTTAACTGTTTGACACATTTTACCCGACTTCAGAGAGATCTCCTTAAAGAGCTTGGTGATACTCTACAGAGTGTTACAGCTGAGGGCGTTCCTGATAAGGTGACATCCCAGCTCAATACCCTTAACTTTATAGTTAACTCGTCCATGCGCCTCATTTCTTATGCACCTGATGGCACGAGTCTGGCAGCGGGTTCAGCAATAGCTCTTCGGAGACATTCCCAGATGTGCTTATGCTCCCTTGCACAAGTCAAGTCATCGTTTGTTAATACCCCATTTGATGGCTCGTCCCTTTTCGGGCCTAAAGTCAAGGAGACCCTCACTAGGTATGAACAAGAGGGAAAGACTCTATCTGCCGTAGGAGTCCATTTTTCCACCCCTACTAGACCTTACCCCAAAGGGCAAAAGGGAGGGGAAACTGTGGTTCTGCAAGTCCCAAGGAGCCTTTCAGAACACATGTAGTGAACCCCCTCTAGGGGCAGAGGTGGGGGCAATAATTGAAGATGCCACCCAGGTGGCAGAGGGGTTCTGCAAAACCAGGAAGACAGGGATCAGTTCCTTGGCAAGCCCTACCAGCGCTCCTGAGTGGAGGCCCCGACTGTCCTACTCTGGAGACAGTCGGGGGTCGCTTGTCTTTGTATCCAGATGCCTGGCTAAAAATTACAAAAGATTCTTGCATACAAAGCATTATTACCAGAGGATATGTCATTCTGTTCTCAGAACCTCCCTCTGTACGAAAGAAAATCCCAGACGTTCCACCTAGTCTCAGGGATCAAGCAACCATAGAGATTGAAAGGTTGCTGGAAAAGAGTCATCCAGCCAGTCCTAGCAGACCAGATAGGATCTGGAACCTACTCCAGATTCCTTTCAGTCCCAAAGAAAACAGGGGACTGGAGACCCATCTTGTACCACAGCAGACTCAACCCTTTTGTAAAAAAGGAGAAGTTCTGGATGGTCACGCTTCAATCGATTCTTCCGTTTCTAGAAACAGGCAATTGGATGTGCTCTGTAGATCTCAAGGATGCGTACAATCCTATCCAAATGGCCAGACCATCCAGAGGTCACCTGCCTTTCCGGCTGGGAGCCAGTCATTATCAGTTCTGAACACTGCCCTTTGGTCTCACAGCAGCCCCCAGAGTGTTTACCAAATGCATTGTAGTGGTTATGGCTCACCTGAGGCATCTAGGATTCCGAGTATTTCCGTACCTGGACGAATGGCTCCTCACCACCACTTCCAGGCATCAACTCGTTCAATCCAGGGACCACACTCTAAATCTGTGTTCTCAGCTAGGAATTACTATAAATTTCGACAAGTCTGCGTTGTCACCATCGCAGCGTATCTCCTTTATCGGAGCAGATTTAGACACCACCACCATCATGGTAAAACTGCCACTATAAAGAATAGTCACACTTCGACAACAGACATCAGACATTCTGACATACAAAAAAGTACCAGCTTCTCAAGTTTTGAAACTACTAGGTACTATGGCAGCAACTCTCATAGCAGTTCCTCTAGAGCATATACATATGAGAATACTTAAATGGTTACTCTTCACCCAGTAGTCTTACCAACAACTTCTGATGTCATTCTTGATAATGATTACAGATTCATGCAAAAAGGATCTTCAATGGTGGTTGACAAGGCACCATGTAACAGTAGGTCATCCATTTGTTCTTCCTCTGCCATCAGCCACGGTGACCACGGGTGCTTCTCTAATATGGTGGAGGGGGCTTTTTCAGGAAAGAACAGCTCAAGGCACCTGGTCAGAGACAGAGTCACAATTGCACATCACTGTTCTGGAGATGAGAGCAGTACTTTTGGTGTTGCAGTGCTTCCAAGACTCTTCCTCTGGGAATGATTGCAGTTCAGACTGACAACAGGTCAGTAGTCTGGTATATCAACAAACAAAGGGGAACTAAGTCTTATCCCCTGTGTCGAGAAGCCTTAAGAGTCTGGCAGTGGGCGATATCCACTGGGCATTTTCTGATAGCGACACACATCTCGAGGAAATCCAAATTGATAGCAGACAAACTAAGCAGAGCTATTCTGATGCCGCACGAGTGGTCCCTCAAAGACGACATAGCAGAGATGATTTTCCGCAGATGGGGCCAGCCTTGCTGCAACCTGCTTGCATCCCCCATGAATGCCAAATGCAGAAGCCACTTTGCCCTAAATCCCCCACCAGGGGAAATCTCAAGGGATCCTCTCATACACGTTTGGCCCCTGGGACTCCTATATGCATTCCCCTGATTCCAAAATTTTTGCAGAAAGCTAAAGCCTTGGGGAAGACTGTAATTCTGATAGCCCTGTATTGGCCTTGACAGATTTGGTTCCCCTTTCTTCGACTCTACCAACTAGAGGAACCTTGGATTCTGGACCCAGGTCCAGATCTGCTGACACATTCGGCAGGGGCTCTTCATCCTTCTCTTCATTCCCTCAGTTTGACAGCTTGGCTGCTCCGATTTTCAACATAGCCAGGTCCCACAATCTTTCCTCGGTGGTGCAGCATATCCTTGTATCCTTTCATAAAGCTTCAACCAGAAAGTTATACGCCAGCAAATGGAAGCGGTTTGCTTTCTGGGCTTCACAAAATGATATTGACCCACACGTCATCCCAGTTCCTAGCATTTTAGAGTTCTTGACTAAGCTTTTTAATGAAGGTGCTGTGGCTGCTACCATAGGTGTTCAATCATCTGCAGTTTCAAATTTTCACCTCGGATCGGAAGGTTCTAATCTTATGTCTCACAGATTATGTAGACCCTTCTTAAAAGGAACCATACATCTCAGACCACCAGTTAGACAACCCTTCACTCCCTGTAATCTAAATTTTGTTCTATCTAGAATTATTCTTCCTCCATTTGAGCCTGCATCTTCCTGCCAACTAAAATTCCAGTCTTGGAAAACCATCTTCTTGGTGGCCATTACATCAGCACGTAGGGTGTTCGAACTTCAGGCCTTATCTATTAAACCCCCATATTTGATTTTTCACCCTGACAGAGTGTCGCTCCGGACTAACCCTTCCTTCCTTCCAAAGGTATGTTCGGAGGCTAATCTAAATCAAACTATTGAACTCCCAACTTTCTTCAGTAACCATTCCGACAAGTTGGAGTGTATGTCGCATAAACTTGATGTCCACAGACAACTCAGATTTTATTTGGATAGAACAAAAGAATTCAGAAAATCAGAACAACTTTTTGTCTCTCATTCAGATATCAAGAAAGGGTAACCTGTGTCAAAAGTCACTCTTTCCAAATAGTTGACTGATTGTATAAAATTCACATATTCTTCCGTGAATCAACCGTTAGAACATAACGTGGAGGCGCATTCCACAAGGGCTATTTCTACTTCTTTAGCTTTTATGGCCAGACTGCCATTAGACACGATATGTGCAGCTGCCACTTGGTCAAAGCCACATACCTTCATTATGCATTACAAAGTAGACAAGGCCTCCAGGGACAGGGCGTCCTTTGGTTGAATTGTCTTCAGGAATATACTCCTGTGAGCCACCCAGGATGAATGGTGCTTGGGACGCTACCCATTTGTAAGAATGAACGGCGAGATTGAACCACTTTACGTAAAGAAGTTATGTACTTATCATAACGTTCCATGTGAGTTGTTCATCTCGCCTTTATTTACATTCCCTCCCTCCTACCCCCTCCAGATTTCTCGAAGAACGAGTAAGAGATTTGGGGTCTGGTGGGTCTTTGTATAGGATTTCTTACTCCGGCTGGAGTAATGCTCATGTTTTCTTATATTGTATATGTTGATGTTGGATTCAGCAAACTAGATCTGAGGTGAGGCAGATAGCATCATGGGATAGGGACTTGGCCTTGAGCTAGTCAAAAACCTCGAGCTTGTGAAAGCGGCTGACTCAGAGCCGAGGGATCGGCTCCAAACCCATTTGTAAGAATGAAGGTGAGATGAACAACTCACATGGAATGTTATGGTAAGTACATAACTTCTTTTTTAACAAGAAATGGCAAGGAGGTTCCAAAAAGAAGTCTCGAAGTTTCCAAAACCAAGGACAATCCAACAAGTCTAAATGACTATTCAAGAGACCTTGTGACTCCATCCCACCCTGGCCCTTTTTTTCTTTAAGAAAGTCTGAATCTCCATTTTTCTCTTTGGCAACAGATTGCTTCAGACAAATGGGTTCTGTAAATCATTCATCTGGATTACAGATGGCAGTAGGAGGAAATTCCTCCTTTCCAGGAGGTTATTCCTCATACTTCAGATCAGACTCTGTTGTTTTCAACTCTTCATCACATGCTGTCCCAAGGAATGATAGAACCAGTTCTTCCTTCCCAGGTAGGGAAGAGTTTTTATTCAAGGATGTTCCTATTGCCAAAGAAAGAAAATGCTTGGAGACTAGTTTTGGGTCTTTCTTTCCTAAACCCGTTTGTGATAGTACTCAAAATTTAAAATGTCACTTCACAACCTGTTACCACTTCTTCCTCTTTCAAGTTTCCTGGTAGCACTAGACTTAAAAGATGCTTAATATCCCATCCCCATGCATCCATCTGGCTCGTTATCATCTCTCTACCTTAGCCTTTGGACTATCGTCTGCACCAGGAGTGTTCACAAAGTGTCTAACTCCAGTTGTAGCTCATCGCAGGCTACAGAGTACTCACATTTTTACATATTTAGACAACTTGGTTATCTTTTCAGAGTAATTTTTAAAATGTTTGGAATCTCTGTCTTGGGTGAGAGATCTCTTACTCATGCTGGGATTCCAAGAGAACTTTCAAAAGTCTTTCATGACTTGCTCACACAGGATTGTATTCCTGGGATGTCAGCTAGACACCTCAGTTCAAATAGCTTTTCTTCCACAAAAAAAATAGATCTTTATTTAGATAGATTTTTTAAGGTTTTCCACTCAGACTTCTGTGACTGTGAGGGAAAACCTCAAGAGTTTGGGACTCATGGCATCTATGATTCTCATGATATCCCTGGCAAGACTCCACATGAGAAAGATACGGTGGTATCTGACATCTCTTTGTTCTCAGCATCAACACCCTTTATCGTTTTCAATCCCAGTGCTGGATTTTGTCAGAACAGAAATCTTTGGTGAAGATAACAGATATTCTTAAATCTAGTTCTCCCGTCCTCCCTCCCTACTCCAAAGCAGTCAGTCAGTAAAGATAAAATTACGGGGATTGTGGGACACCAAGTACAGATACAAGCACAAAAATATTCAGAAGATGCTTGCCCTGATCAAGTCACTCATCTCTCTAAACTATCTTTGGTTCCCAAGACCTCTTCAAGTAGTTACCGACAATACCACAGTCATGTGGTACATCCAATAAGCAAGGGGGAACCAGATTGTATCCCCTTTCCAGACTAGCCATGTTAGCTTGCGATATAGATTCACACCACAGTGTCACTTTACAGGCATCCTTCATTCTGTCAGAGCAAAACTGTGTGGCAGACTAACTAAGCAGAACCAGGGCAGACCCCTCACAAATGGAATCGAGATCTGGGTGTCTTCCAAGATTTGATCCTTCTGTGGGGAGTTCCTCTAGTAAACCTATTTGCCTCATTTCTGAACAGTCAACTGGCAAGATTCTGTTCCAGGACTCCATATAAGAAGGTCTGAAAGACTGATGGCTTTTCTTTTCCTTGGGTAGCAATGTTTCTGTATGCTTTTCCACCCTTTCCACTAATATCCAGGGTACATCTGAAGAATCCCCCAATATCTTTATGGTGACTCGATTCTGGCCCAGTCAGCCATGGTTCTCCCTTCTTTTAGAAATGGCCAGGAGCAGTTACCACAAGCTTCCTCACAGACTGGATGTACTCACACAAGAACAGGGATGTTTGATACACCCTGACATCATTCATCTTCAATTGGCTGCCTGGATGATAGTGTCTTAATTCCTTTTAAGCTCCTGTTTTCCCGAGGATATGCAGCTGGTACTAATGGAGGCAAGAAAGCCTGGTACTAGAAAGTCGTATGTTAGCAAATGGAAAAGGTTTTCTAGTTTGTGCCAGCAGCATAACCTGCATCCATTCAGGGCTAGTTTTTCTCTGGTTTTACTATATTTGTGTGAGCTACTATCCTGTAGCCTTTTCTTGCTCCTGTAAGAAGGTTCATTTATCAGCCATTTCAGCATGTCTGCTCATGGATCCTCTTCTTTCAATGCAGTCTCATGACAAAATGTTCTTGAAAGGGGATTTGCGTAACAGGTATCCTAGAAAACTGGTGGCCCCTTCCTTGGGCTCTTAATTTTGTGTTAGGGAAGCTAACACTCGCTCCATGTGAAGCGGCTAATCTGGCTGACTTGAGGGTCTTAACGTGGAAAACAGTTATACTGATTGCTTTTATCTCTGCAAGATGGTTATCTGAGTTACAAGCTCTTATGGTGAGTCAACCCTATCTCATTTTCCATAGAGATAAAGTTTGTTTGAGAACTAATCCTTCTTTCATGCCTAAAGTGGTTTCAAAGTTTACTTTGAGCCAGACTATCCACCTCCTTGTTTTCGTTCCTGATCCTAAAATAAGGATACTCCATACTTTGGATGTCCTCAGGCAATTTGGGTACTACCTTGACAGAACTAAATCATTCAGATCTAAGTATCAATTGTTTATTTCTTGTGAAGGTAGGAAGAAGGGACAGTCTGTGTCAAAACAGGCTATTTCCAATTATTTGTCTCTTTTGTGACACTCACAGTAACAAAACTGTTCCAGGCAGGGTCAAGGTCCAATCTACCAGGACTGTGGCCTCATCTATAGCTTTTTGGAAAAAGTTGGATTTTGAAGTATTCTAGAAACTGCTACTTTTCCAAGACACTATAAGCTTGACCAAGCTTTACTAGAGCCATTGTTCAGGGGTTCCTGGACTCTTCTCCTTCCACCTCCCAAATGTAGTTAGCTAAGGTAGTCTACTCATATAACTAAGGCTACTGCACTGATGATCAATAAGATGGACATAGTATAGTTGTGTAAGTTGAACTTACCATAACAGTAGACGTTTGAATGATCACTGCTGCAGTAGCCACTGTCTCCCTCCGTTCCCCTTATTTTTTGGTGTTTGTTTTATGCCAAGGTGCAGACATCTTTTTTTTTTTTTTTTTTTTTGTTCCTAACTGGCAGGAAAGCTCTGATGGGCTTTGCACCTAAACTGAAGGTGCCCTGAAGCTTTGGATGCTGTTCAGCTGTTACAGCCTTGGCAGGATATAACCCATATAGCTAAGGGTACTGCAGAAGTAATAATTTAAACATCTACTGTTACTTGAAGTTCATCACTTTCTGTGGCTTAAATTGTATGCCATCTTTGTGCTTATGGCATAGAGGTCAGTTTTCTTTCTTCTCCGGAACTATATGTTTTTGCCATTTAGCTATCTACAGAGGTCTGCACGTCTTTACTTTGTCATCTGTTCTGGCCCTCTTCTACCAGTCTTTCTAACCCTGTAGTTTTTATCATTTATTTTTTTCTAGTATTTCAAGTGGATCCTGCCTCTTAGCCAGAGATGTGTTTTCTGTGGAGGACACCAAAACTAGCACCTGATCTCCAGCTATAAATAAACCTGGTTCTTAGAATTTCTGTTATACATCCCTTAATTTGTGGTCTGGACTGTTTCCATGGACATTATTGCATTCAGCTTATCTTGTATTGTATAGTGTTCTAGACCACTTTTAAATGGGGATTTTGCTCCTTCTTATCATTGTTTGGTAATATCCTAAGAGCCACTAGGATGCCTGACATACAATTATTCGAAAGAACTGAAAATTGTCAAAGCTCGTGGTCTTTCTGTAATAGCAGAGAGTTGGTATGGTATTAACTGGTTCCATTTTCACATCTTCCTCTAGGACATTTCTCAGCATAGATTTTAATATTTGGTTAAAATACTCCCCTTACCAATTTATCTGTGGATGCCACACTGAGGTTTTAATTGGTTGACTTTAAAGAACTGTCACACTTGAATATTAGTCTAGAAATAAACAGAGACTTCTGGTCAGTGATTATTTCCTTAGGCATCACTACTCTGGAAAATAATACTAACTCCCTAGCAATAGATTTAGCATTGGCCTTACATAGGGAATGGCCTTAAGGTACTTGGTTGTATAGTCCAAAATAACTAAAAATGCATTGAAAACCATTGCTGGGGTTGTTTGGCCAAGATAGCTGTGTGATAGCAGCACTTGTTAACAGTTTTGTAGCTTCAGTATATATTCTGACAGAATCACTAATTCAAATAAGATGTTTTGAAGGAAATTCTATAAAAAAAAAAAAACGTGAATAGAAAGGGTCATGGAAATCTACAAATACTTCAAGTTTTCCTATCCTAAAGTAAGTATAAATATTTGTCAGAAACCTCAAAATGAGTACTCAAAAATCATCTCACAAAAAATCTTCAATGAAAAGAGATCAGAACACTTCTGCTGAGCATCCAGGACATTTCAATCAAAGTGTATAAGTTGGACATAAGGATGAATGTATCAAACAGACTGATTTATTTGGAAACCTTGTGAAATAACTGAGTGCTCATAAAGAAGCAGGGAGGATGCCCTGAATGACATAAATGGAAGAATGTAGAAGGTGACCCAAACTGAATTTCCATTAAAACTTAATAACTGGTATCTAAATAAAATAGATGATATGGAAATAGATGAAGGAATAGTATAATAAATTATGGCATGCCTGAAAAGTATGAAGATGATATAATTAACAACATTGTTACATTTAGAAGTCATCTTAAAATGAAGCACCTTATTTTTGGAATTGAAAAAGCACATAGACGCAATGGATCTCCTTCTACAAAGAAAGTCTCCTTCATGATGTTCATCATTAGATCACTTCTGCCAGTAGCCTTAAGATATGTAGGGCATCCCGTCAAAGATCAGATCAGTAAGCCAGCTTTCAAAGGTCTTTCTAGCTGCCCTTGCCACTAGTATGAGTAAAATAATGTAGAGTAAAACTAGGGGCTAGGGCACCAAAACTTCATAACATTCTTGTTGCCAAAGAATACTCTCACCAGCAGGCTTCGAATGATTGACTGTTGGCTAATGCTTCTTCAAAGCTGGACAGATAGGTTCCCACTAGGTATTACCTTTGTCATCTTCATTAAAAGAAAAATATCTTATTATACGCAGTCTAATCTTTGTAGACCCTTCTGCCTTTCTTATTGGGCATATCTGTACTCTTTACTTGAGAGCTTAAGTTACATTATTTAAGTTCTCAGTGTGATTTCCTGTGTAAAGTATGCTTTTTTTCTTTTAAAGTGAGAATACATTACCTCAGAAATGTTTGTATGGGGTTTATCCTTTACATACCAGGGTAGTTTTTGGTAAATTTTATCAAAAAAAGTTTAATTTCTCTTTCAGAATTTGACTGACCCTTTTCTTGCTCTTCTAACTGCCATTATTACTATTATTATTATTACTACTGTTGTTATTATTACAGTTTTTGTCTGTAAGCTGGTCCTGAGTCCCTGTGGGGATTCCTTAACTTTTTGTTAGTAATTTTTTGAGGAAAAGTGCACTGCTTATGCATTACTTTATTGTAAGGGGCTAGAGCAAGTGTATTTGGTGCGTGTTATATTTTTAGTCAGTAGCTATCAGAATCCTCTAGGTTTCATTGTTTGCCTGGAATATTCTGTTCACAGCTAGGACATAGTTCACAGTCCTACTAAGATCTCGAGCTCCTCCCTGTTACCCGTAATGCACAATATTCACCCAAGCACCCCAGATCTCGTTTGCCACTTCAGTGTCCAGATGGGGGTCTCTGCACTCTTGAGCGTACTTACCGTTCTCAGGAAAGTTAGGATATCATTATTGTTGTAAGTCCTTCCTCTTATAATTCTTCCTCTTCTTTCCAGTGTGTGTGCACATGTGAAAATATCTTTCTTCTGAGGAGTCAGTGCTCTTGGAGGTATTTGGGGTGGGCCCATCTATGACCTGGGTGATCCGCCCCTCAATGAACAACCTCGTTGATTTGGTTTCCTGCTGGGCATGAAGGAACCAGACACCATCAAGCCCATCTCCAAGTGCCTCATAGGTTCCTGGTACCTCTAGCAGACAGAAAGCATTGGAGCAAGGGTCCCGTAGTTGATGCCATTGTGGTGGCACCAGCCACTAAGAAAAAACTGGCAGAAGAAACTCCCAGTGCCCATCTGCCTCACAAGGAGTTTAGAGCACTGGACAGGAATAGAAAGCACATTTATGCCTCAGCCACCTTTGTGCTGAGGTCATTAAACTACCTGGCCTGCTTTAACTGGCTACAGAGAAATCTGATCAAGGAGCTTTCAGCCTCTTTCTCTGAGTCCATGCCCTTGGAGGAATTTAAGACCACTCTATCTTCTGTTGCCAACTCCTCAATGAAGTTAATCTCCCATACAATGGAGGGCACCTCATGAGCGGCTGGTTCAGGACTTTCCCTAAAGAGACATGCCTGGATTAGGCTATGTGGTTTCACAGAGCCCTATAAGTCATCCTTTGTGAATGCCCCCTATGGTGGCTCTTCTCTGTTTGGGTCATTGGTTCGAGATCCACAGTGAAAAGGACAGGAAGATCCTTTCTGCTGTATGAATCAAATTTTCTATGCCCCAGAGGTCCTTCTCCAGGGATCAATGCTGAGGCAAGAAAATGTGGTTTTCTAAATCCCAAGGGCCTTTCCAGGGCCCACGCTGGGAACCGTCCTCTAGAGGCAGAGGAGGAGGGTTTGATGGTAGGCACTGCAGTACAGGCAAGAGGGGGCCCGCAAAACCAGGGCTTTAGTGACACTTTTTTCAATAAGCCCCATCAGTGCTCCTGAAGTGCGGACCGGCTGTCCATCTCTATAGGCAGTCGGTGGTTGACTAGCTTTCCACTCAGAAGCCTGCACCCATTTGACTCAAAACCCCTGTGTGCTGAGCATGATATCCAGAGGCTACTACTTTCCCTTTTCCCTTCTTCCCACAAACTCCAAGAATCTCCCCGACGTGCTGTGATGAAAGGAGATACTGCCAGCCCAGCTATTTGGAATTTTGTAAATAATTATTTGTAATTTGTAAATATCAACATGATGTGTATGAAAGTGTAACAAAGGGCGATACTGCCAACACAGGTATCTGGAAGTTTGTAAATAACTATATGTCACTGGTGAATATAGAAGTTATTTATATAAGATGCTTGTTTTACAACTGTATTAGAACTTTGTCATGTGTATATCAAACTGCTGGTACAGAAGTGCATGTTGGAAAGGTTTTTACAAAGTGCTGTTTAAAATGTAACCACAGTGTGCCCTACTGGAAGAGAACAGAAATGTACATGCACTATTGTAACTGTTTAAATGTATATATTTTAATAGTGGAAACTGGAACACAGGAGGTTAACTTCAGTCTAGCAAACTTCAAAAAAACAACTGAAATTAAATTACTTTATAGGCTAGGTCAGAGACGCAATGTCTGTACTAGGATACTTTCTGAATTGCCTTGGAAATGTTTTATTGTTTTATGACTTCCAGCATCTGCCAGAGATCTGAAGTCTATGTATTTTCACAGGTAGATTCCAAGTACTGCTAGCTTCCAGCAGTGGGGGTTTCACCTGGGATAGAGTCAGATGACAAGAAATTATGTCATTCTGCAGTCTATCTCAGGAATAATATTTGAGATATTAATTTCAGAAGTCTCTTAGTGAGACACAGCATTCTGTATTCTGTCTTGGACCTGACGACAGCAACTAGAAGATCCATTCACCACATCTGCATTGCTCTTAATTAAGTTAACTAGGGTACATTAATTCTCTTAGATTCAGTCAGGAATATAGTGAAGCATAATTTAGATGTTTTTCTTTGTTTATTTGAGACTGTCCTGCAATGTTGTTTTAAATATTCCTGTGGTTTTGAACTCTGATGTCACTGTGAATATATACTGAGTATTTTCTGGTTCTTTTATTGTTTGTTATTAAATATGTTTAAACCTTTCATTGTGGCTGATCTTTGTGAGACATATTTAAGTTTTGAGAGTACTTTCATATTTATTTGGTGACACTGTGTAGGCCACTCCTAATAGCCTTGCTCTTGGTCAAACTACCATTTGTGTTAATAGTAACGTTATGCAGTAAGATTGGACACCCTTTGTTAAGGGCCTTAAAGTAGCTGATAAGGAGTTGGCTGATGGCAGTGATAACTACCTTATAGTCTAGACAAAGGGGACATAGCTAGTAAACCTGTGCCAGACTTTTCCAGGTGTGTGTATGTGTGTGTATGTACAAGTCAAACCTCAAAGAGTGTGTGTCAGCTACTTGGGCAGGGACCTAAAGCACTGGTTGGACAGAGAGGGTGCTGGAGGTCTTAGCTTGGCCACTCAGCTGAGATCTCAACTGTGTAGCTGTGCCAGTGGGAAGTCTTATTGGGGATTTGGAGAAAGAGGGAGAAACCAGCCCTGGACTGACTGTTGTCTCCATGTGCTCTTAAGGGAAATTGCACTTGATGCAGATAGCTGCATCTGGAAATACTGTGTGTGTACCTTGTCATCCTCTCAGTTCTCATCCCCCACTGTTGCCAGTAGTTAGAATTGAGGCTCCTTGATTACTAGTCCAATGTTGGGGAGTCACATATTATTGGTTGGCAGTGGTAGGATGAATACATCACATATTGTGATTCAGTGGTGTGGATATTGAACTCCTGTAGCCTGCAAACAGTGCTCACTAAAGAAGGTGTTTGTACTCTCAAGCAGCCACACAGTAGACATTCGAAGTTTCATATCACAATAGTTGTATTTATTTTTTGTTAGCTTAGTCATAGAGAGCAGGCAAGGATGTCAGCAGAGGAGTATGGCAAGCTGACAATGAGCCAGTTGGCTGAGATGTGCCAAGAAAAAGGATTGGTGCATACCAACCTGACTAAAGTAGAAATGATTGCAGCCTTACCCATGGCTGCATCACAGACCAGCAACCAGGAGGGCAACCAGTCTGGCCTTGGGGATGTACAACTCTCAGAAAATAGAGAGTTCAACCTTTCCACAGAGGACTTAAAAATCGGTCTGGAGTTAGAGAATTGAACTGGAGGCCAAACATTTAGAAATAGAATCAGCAGAATGACTGCAGCATTTGGAGGCTGAAAAAAAATGAGAGACTGAGATGTTTGGAAGCTGAAGAAAATAAGAGGCAGAGGCAACATGAAAAGGAAATGGTAACTTTTTGCCATGGTTATGGGAGGTAATGGGGAAGGGAGTAACTGAACCCCAGAAGCAATAAAGGTCAGTACATTTCTTCCAGTTTACAAAAAGTGATCATTTTGATAGCTTTATTCATATGCTTGAAAGGGTATGTAAATAGTATGTCGACCAAGGGCTCTGGGTACTGTTCCTGATCCCCTTACTCCATAGTAAAACTGTAACTGCTATTTCTAAATTGTCTGATACTGATTGCTTAAATTATAATACTGTTAAAAATTGTTTATCAGAGTGTTTTAAGTTAACACCTGAAGCTTACAGAAAAAAGTTTCATGAGCATAGATGCAAGGCAGATGAAAGTGTATGTGAATATATTGCAGAGTACAGCACTTATTTTCATAGTGGGTGAGTGGATGTCAGGTCACCACTTTTGAAGGACTTGCAGACCTTTTGTTGAGGGAACAAACCCTTAGCACTTTGCCTGAGGACATGAGAATCTGGTTAGCAGATAGAGAATGTAATGCCATAGATGTGTTGGGGAAAAAGGGAGACCTATACCTAGCAAGCAGGGCATCACTGCACAGGAAAGGGATACCCAGTGCTGCATATTGGTCTAAGGGAACTCATGGTGGGCAGCCTAAACCGCCCCAACAGAATCTGCCAGTAGCAGGGGAAGCCACTAGTTCAGTTACATGGCCAGGATCAATGGTGAAATGTTTTAAATGTAAACAGTGGGGCCATGTAGCATATAGATGTCCACAGAGGCAAGGTGGGGAACAAAAGGGGGAGAGCCAGTAAGTTTGAATGACAGAATGCCAGCCATAAGTTGTCTGGAAACAAAAAGAGTACCAAACTACCACAAGAGATTATATCCTATCTTAGTAGATGGGAAACAGGCCACTGCTAAGAGAGACACAGCCTCAGACCTAACCATTGTGAAGCCTGCAGTGGTTAAAGAGGAGCACTACTTGCTTGGGCAGTCTACTCCAGTCAGACCATTAGGAGGGAGCCTATTACTTTGGCTAGGGTTCACCTTGACTGGGAGGGTGGAAAAGGAAGCAAGCAAGTAGATGTGTTTGAGGATATCCCTGCAGATGTCCTGATAGGGAATCATTTTGATAATGCAGTACCTTGTGTGCATGCAGTTATGTGCAGTCAGGCTTGGAGACAAGATTGTGAGTCTGGTAGCCTGGGGGAGACCAAGTCAGACCACACATTTAAAGCCAGGACTGGTGAGGTGGCTACTTCAGGGAGAGAGCTACCCTGTAGCATTGAGACTGAAGATGAGCCACAGCTACTTGTGGGTACTGATGTTTCCTTGAACAGCAAGACTGCAAGGGCAGAGGTGAATAGTAGTACCCAGGCTGACAGTGAGGCACTGCTGTCAGAGGATACCAGACTTCCTGTGGAGGAGGAGGCTCAGCTCTCAGACCCTACATTACAGGGCTTGAGGAAGGTAGCCAGAGAGGTGTTTGATTCTCAGGGAAAAGGGGGATCTGTGTACTGAGACAAAGGGTTGCTGTATAGAGAGTGGACCCCCTGAGGGAGGGCTAGAGGGTGAGAGAATACAGCAGTTGGTAGTGCCCAGAGCCTGTCTGGCACTTCTAGCCGTAGCCCATGATATTCCCTTTGTAGGTCATGTGGGCATAAAGTATACAAAGAGACATATGTAGAACTGTTATTGGCCTCAGATTTCCAGGGATGTAACAGGTTACTGCAGGACCTGTAAGCAGTACCAAAAGGTAGGTGAGGCAGGAGACAAGGTCAAAGCTCCTTTGGTGCCTTTGCTTGTGATTGAGGAGCCATTTTAGAGAGTAGCTGTGGATATCGTGGGGCCTCTAATTACCCCAAGTTCCACAGGGAGGAAGTATATCCTAGAGAGAGTAGGTTATGCTACCAGATATCCTCAGGCAGAGGCTCTGTCCTCTATTGAGGCAGAAAAGGTGGCAAATGCTTTGTTAGAGATTTTCAGCAGGGTTAGTTTCCCAAAAGAAATACTAACTGACAGCGTTGCTAGTTTCATGTCAGATCTGCTGGCTTGACTGTGGAAACACGACTCTGAAGCTTTTAGAGCTGTGTCTTTCCTTTGGGGCCTTGGTGCTAGATAGCTTGGGTCTGACTCACCCCGCCTCAGGTGGAGTGCTGGTGGGGTTGCAGGATCGGAGATATTCCAGTTTTGGAGCTGTTGACATCTGTGTCTCTTAGGCATTCTGTCTTTGAGGTTGTGGAGAGGGTTTTATCCTTGGCTAGAGAAGGGACATCCTTGTCTCCCTCTGATCCGACAGCCCTACCTCATGCTGTTCTTTGCTGTGAGCCTCAACCGTCCCTACCACTGGGACAGTCAGCCCAAATGAGTCTCCAGCTGGTCCTTTAGGACATTATCTGTTCTGATACTTCCCTAGAACATCCCACTGAGGAAGTCCCTCACAAGAGAACATGTAAGAGAAGGCACTTAGATTTCCCACAGGAATCTCTCTTACAGAGGACACTGATTTTGATGAAGGGGAAGGTTCTCCCTGATCACCACCTGAAGATATCTACTTTGTAGACATCCTGGAACTCCTGAAACAAAAAGGTGTTTGGTCCTCTGACACCCCCTCTCAGGAGTTGGTGTTCCTGGCGGCTTTTGAGTCTGGCTCATTTACTTCTTGGCTGACCTCCCTCGGCCAATGAGCTCATTGATTTTGTCTCTCGGTGGGTGTGGAAGAAACCAGGCACTGTTGAGCCAATACTAAAAAGACCAGACAGGATTTTAGCTCCCCCTAAATATTGCACACAAAATAGCAAGGGAGTTCCAGTTGATGCCATGGTTGTGGCTGTAGCCATAATGAAAGAACTGGCAGAATAGAGTTTTTCTGTCCATCCACCTAACAGAGAGTCTAGGACTTTGGACAGATTTGGGAAGCATGTATATGCTTCAGCGACCTTTGCCCACAGGTCATTGAATTAACTGGCACATTTTATGTGACTGCAAAGAGATTTGAACATGGAGCTTACAAAAATCTCTTTCTGAGTCCATGTTATCTGATGACGGAAACAGAATCTCCTCACAATTGGCCACCCTACAATCCATGTCAAATGTGTACAATGAAGTTGATCTCCTATGTGGTGGAAGGTACCTCTCGTGCTGCGGTCTTCAGGAGACATGCCTGGATATGGTTATGTGATTTTGTGGAGCCATTTAAGTCTTCATCAGTGCACCTTAACACAGATCTTCCCTGTTTGGCTCCAAGGTTAAGGACATGCTCTCCATGTGTGAATAGGAGGGAAAAACCCTGTCTGCCATGGAAAAGGTTTTTGTACCCCTCAAAGACCCTTCTCAAGGAACCAGTGAGGTGGTAGAAAGATGTGGTTTAAGAAATCCTAGAGTTCTTTCCAGGATTCATGTGGCGATAGTTACCCCATAGGCAGAGGGGAGCTCAAATGAAAGACACTGCCCACATGGCAGAGGTGGTCCATAGAACCAGGGCTTTAGAGATTCTTTCTCAGATGAACCCTGTCAGTGCTTCTGAAAGGAGGCCTGACATTTCCTCTCTGGAGGCAATCAGGGGTTGTTTATCTCTGTATCAGAGAGCCTGGCTATCACAAAAGATTTTTGGGTGCAGATGATCATATCCAGAACTTATATCATACCATTTTCCCTAACCCCTCCCAAAGTTGCAAAGAAAATCCCCAATGGTCCACTTAGTCAAAGGGAAGCAGGGATCCTAGAAATAAAAAAGGTGCTAGGAAAAAAAGTTATCCAAAAAGCCCCCCAGACCAGAGAGGGTCTGGAACTTATTCAAGATTCTTCTTCACACTAAAAAAGACAGGAGACTTGAGACCAGTTCCAGATCTCAGCAAGTTAAACCAGTTTGTTTTTTATACACAGTTTTGGATAGTCATGGTACAGTCCAGTTTGCTCCTACTACAAAAGGACAATTTAATGTGCTCGATAGACCTTCAGGATGTATATTATCGGGTCTACTTCACAATATCACCAGTTGAAAATATCGAACGGCTAAAACATCGAAAATGCCATACATCGAAAGTACGGGATCATGGTATAGTGGGGATAAGAAATTTGCTCTTTCCTCACTGTAGTGCGATCTTGGAGTTGGTATATATAATTAGCAGGGGATGTGGGGGGCGCCCCCCACAAGAACAGTTTTGATGTATGACATTTTCGATGTTTTAGCCATTCGATATTGTCGTCTTTTGACAAGATAATATAGATGCATATTATCACATCAAAATGAACAGGTGCTGCATAAGATATCTATATTTCCATCTGGAAGCCAGTCATTACCAGTTCAGAGTACGGCTCTTTGGTCTCACCACAGCCCCTAGAGTGTTCCCAAATTCATGACAATGGTAGCAACTCACTTGAGACTGCTGGAATTTCAGGTATTTCCATAGCTAGATGACTCCCTCCTTACTGCCCCAACCACGCATCAACGTCTATAGGCAAGGAACCACTTGCTTCAGTTAT